>NC_056729.1:393706995-394006995 GCF_019279795.1 Protopterus annectens | reverse complement strand
TGACCTGTATTGAATGATGTTAGATGAAATAGCTATTCTTGATGACAGAGAACAGAGAACAGAGAAGACATAGTGAGGTCAAAAATAAGATGTAGGTGTCCTGCAATAGTATGTTGTATGCAGAAGTATTTCTGTTTTTTTGTATGATGTGTTTGTTGAACAAAAGCTGCTGCAGTGTTTATGATATCTTTAATTGTTTTGCTTTACTCATTGCAATAAAGAATGAATTGATTCACTACTTGGCATGGATTGTGTAATACAGTATAACCATGTTGTATTTTAATAATATCTTTTTTGCAGTTTCTCCTTTATAGCCTCCAGCAACTGCAAAGGGGTTGATATATGTCAAGTCATATTGTCTGCATTATTTATAGTGATGATCAAAACCATCTAATGTCCAGCATCCATTATGAAGTCATTGTACTGTGATACAATCTTCTCTACAAGATTGAATTGTAAAGAATTTCAGCATTTAGTTAAAAACTCCAACTCTGTCAGTTAGTGCAGAGTGCTAAAGTCTGACTTGTTAATGAACTGCTTCCTGTGGCAAGGTTACAGGACTTGAATCATTCCATATCCATTTACCTCCTGCTTAACTTTGACCAAGAGACTTAATCAGACAGTGTTTTGGAGCAACTGGGAAATTTGGCTAGGCACTTTAATGGTCTCCAAGACTGTATGATAACTATGAACATGTCATTGTTTGCCAGCCATTCTCTATTGCATAGCTAAACTAGTTTAAGAAATGTTATGAAAATATCACCAGTTTACCAATTTGTTATTGTAACCTAGGTAATTTATTATTCAAGGGCAGCAGGCACTGCATTTATAAACAAAGCTATGAAATGCAAAGCCATTTGCCAGAAGCAACCTCTGCATCAGCAATAGTATAACTTTTACTTCTGCAGAGATTGTGCATACTAACCTAATGTGTTATCAGGCAGCTAATATTTCTGATACTCATAAATGCTCTTCTATTTAAACTGTGCTGCGCATATCTGGATCTTATGGGCTAATGTTAGTAATCTTTATGCAATCTCTTGTAGTTCATCCAAAACTACTAATAAAATACATGTAATTTATTTCTTCACAGCAATAAGGAGTGTACACAGTCAATAATGCATCATTGACTCCTTGTGAGGGTGGGGGAGACTTTCTGTGGATGAAAGTACTTTATGCTCTTATCATCTTGTCATTTTTAAACAGTCTTTAATTTGGCTTTGCAGGACTAGTGTGCATGAGTATGAATTAATTTGGAATATTTTGGCTACTGTGTGTTTGTGTGAAACAAATTTGAAATACATGACATTGACCATTATTACTGTTATTTTTTCACACGAACATATGAGAAGGATGTTGTCAAAAGTGAAGCTATAATTGTTAAGTCTGAGGGATGTCTGTGGATACAAATGACTGACTCTGCTGAGCTGATGGTTAAAAAAGCATTAGTTTGTTTTTGCAGGACTAATGTGCATTTATGTAACGCAAACTAGAACACTTTACTGTGGCCATTTATAACACAATGTGATGAGTACACAGTCAATAAAGTGTCCATAATTGTTAAGTACAGATATTGATGGATTATAATGATAGAGTTTGAGTGGCCTTTCATGATTGAAATGCTCTGAAATTTGTGATTTTGTCATTATTTGTTCATTCATTTTGTTCCACTACTTGCTAGAAAAATATTTAAAACTACAAATGTAAAACACACTCTGATGAATGCTGCTGTATTAAACAAGAAATATAATTTAAAACAATCAAGTTAATCAAAGAACACATGCATGTATACGTAGTCTTAAAATGTATATTGGGGGGGCCTATGGTTTGAAAACAGCTCATGGCCAAAGGTACACTTAATCCACCACTGGCCAGATGTTTCAGTAAATGTAAGTTTCAGTACAGTTTCAATGAATGTAAGTTACAAGGGGAGAAAAGTTTACTGTTGCTCATGCTAAGTCTGTTTTTAATGTGATACTGTTTTGTTTTGTTTTGATTAGAAAATGGCCACCAGTGTTTGTGCTATGAAATTTGAAATAAAATGTTTTAATTAAAGAAGTCTCTGTAATCACTGTAAATGTAAAAATGAAAATAGCATGCGCACTGACAGGTTTGAACAGTGTTTATAGTAAATGGAGAGAGGGGAGACAGGTAAAGGAACACTAGAATCACTAGAATGGCTGTGAGAGAGCATGTCTGGTCTATTACCCTGCCTAAAGCTCTATTTGACCATGATTCAGCTGTGATATGAATTGCATCACATACCATATAATGCCACTTATATATGAAAATTCATACAAAACAGGTAAAGAGACAAAAATATCATCATTGCTGAAAGGCCTCATATACTATAATAACTGTTGGGTTAAAGCTAGACTGTAGAAAGTATCACAGGTGAGATAGCAGACAGCATGTGTAAAGCTAGTAAAAGTCATGCTATTAAGAAACAAAAGTTATGGGAAGAAAAACACTTAAAGCTCAAAATAACTAATATGCATAATGTGAATGAAGAAGAAATAGACCGATAGACAGACATTGAGTCTAAGAAAAGATAATTTGTTATGCCAGGAAATACATATCATATTAGAGTCTTGTCACAGAATTATATGGAATCTGAGAAAGCAAATGAAAGCTGTAATTGTTTGGCTGTATGAGATGCATCATGATCAAAGCATTTTCTACAAACTGTCAGGATTGTCTTCTCCCAGTGTAACAGAGTTAGACGCTTATATACCATTATGTCTGCAGAATATTGCAAATGGAGGAGTACAAATAAGCAGTGATGTAATGCTATGGATAAGAAAAAATATATTTAACATTTATCAGCATTTTTGCAAGATACGAATCATCTGATCTGTATTATTAAAGACATTGCTGATACAAGAACTTCACTGAGGTCCAGACAGAGTGGTATTTCTAACTGCCAGAGAATATTTGTGTTTTAAAAAAATTCCACATATATATTTTTCCAGGTAGTTTGGTATGCCAGTTCTAACCAAAGAAAATTTCATTACGGCATGGATGCTTTTGAGTACACGAGAAAATATGGGATATTCATCCCCCTTCACACACACACATAAATTACTAGCAGTAATCATGTGGTCTTGCAGGCTTTGTATAGACCATAGCAGATGCCATAAACATTTACAAAGTAATCTATTTAGTGATTTAATTCTTTTCAAGTTTACCATTGCAAAAGACTTAATGGTATAATTAAATTATGGATGATGCCAGAGATGGCTTGGTTCAGGTTAAAAACAAAGCTTGATACAGGGTCTGCATTATGTGCAATTTCAATTGCTAATTATGATAACTTATAATGGTAAAAACAAAACAATTAGCCATATATTTGTTGCATAATGATAGGGCAGAACTATTCAGATGAAAATGGCTGAGAAAAATTTGGCTGGACTGGCACAGAATTAAAAGACTAAATGTATTAGCAACTGATAACTCTACAAACCAAAGAATTTCAGGACTGCATGCATATTTGAAGAAAGTTTTGTAGGCTCTTTCAAGGGTATAAAGGATTAGAATGAGTTAGCCAAGAAATACTATAGTCAACCACCGAGATCCAGTAAACTCTGTGTAGGCTTTGTGCAGAGCCTACACGGAGTGTATCCATGTGCACAACCATGATCAGTGCTCGACAGCATGCAATGCATATTAATAAGGCATGCCCAAAAAGAAGTTACATACTCACGATAATGTCTCATCTGTGTTGTCCATTTTCATTTATCCTTGACATATGGTTTCAGTTCCAAGCTTCAGAACTGACTCAGTCATTACTACAGGTTACAAAAGCCAAAAACTCTCAAGATTATCCCTTACTCACAATGCTCCTCTCCTAGTTTCCTCAGATTGAGCTTGCTGAAAAACAGACAGAATGAGAAACCCCAAAAGCATTCATAGAGACCATATCTAGAACCATATAACAATAACAATGAGTGATACATGTCCATTATCCATTCCACCAAAAACTTCAGGGGCAGGAGTAAGCAGGAAGGGGAATTGAGGATAAATGAAAATGGACACCAGAGATAGAACATTATGGTAAGGACATAACATCTTAATCTGATGTTGTCAATTTTCTTTTTATCCTCAACATATGGGACAGAGTCTCCAGCTACTTTAGAACTTGGGAGGACTCAAGCAAGGATATTCCTGGGCAACAAAGAACCAAATAACACTCCTCCCCTGGAGATCAGATCCAATTTGTAATGGGTAATAAAGGTGTGAGGAGAAGCCCAAATTGCTGCTGCACAAATATCATCCACAGAAGCTCTAGATTGAAGAACTGCTGAAGTAGCTACAGCTCTTGTGAAATGTGCCTTTAACGGCCTAGGCAAATGAATTTTCTTTTTGTTATAGATGAAAGAAATACATTTTTGAGCCATCTGGCTAATGTCACTTTGTTCTCTGGCTGGCCGAATGTTGTAGATGAAAATGACACAAATTGCTGATCAAATTTTCTCAAATCCCTAGTTCTGTGTAGATAGAAATGTATTTGTCTGTAAACATCTAATAAATGTAAGCAGGATTCACCTTTGTTAGCAAAGTTGGGAAAAATATTGGTAAATTAATTGTCTGATTAATGTTGGTCTCTGTCACTACCTTAGGCAAAAAGGAAGGATTGGTTCTTAGTGAAACTCTATCTTTGTGGAAAATCAGGTGAGGAGGTTTTCATGATAAGGCTTGTATTTCTGAAATTCTTCTGGCAGAAGTTATTGCCACTAAGAATATAGTTTTTCAGGATAAAAGCTTCAGATTACATTCAGCTGATGGTTCAAAGGGAGGTTGAACAATGGCTTGCAGCACTAAGTTGAGATCCCAAGGTGGGGTAGGATCATTGTAAGGAGGTTTAAGCAAGAGTATTCCTTTTAAGAAGGCCTTGTAAAGCTTATGAGAAGTCAAAGAAGATTTTTTAAAACCATTATGGAAATTAGAAATAGCAACTAATTGATTTTTTATGGTAGACTGGGAAGCACTTGCTTTAAAAAGTGAAGCAAAAAATTCTAGGATTTTATTGATGGGCACTGGAAAAGGATCAATATTGTTATCACGAGCCCAAAGAGTAAAGCTCCTTCATTACTAGCATAGAGTTTATGGGTAGCTGGCTTATGAGAGGCTATGAGAAAATGATGTACTAGGGAGGAAAGTGAGGGAAGCCTGGCTATTAATGGAACTGGAGAAACCAAGCTGTCAGCTTAAGGCTTACAATGTTTGGATGGATTAATCCCTCTGGATGGAATAGAAGATCTGGAGCCAGGTCCAGAATCCAAGGCTGTTGAATCAGATAAGGTCAAAGAAATGGGAAGCCCTATCTGTTGAGGTCAATAAGGTGCAATGAGGATTACTTTATTCTTCAGCCTGATAGCTTTTGGCATGAATTCCAAGATTAGAGGAATTGAGGGGAAAGACATACAGCAGTCCAGAGGGCCAAATGTGGAGAAGAACAGCTCTCTGTGACTCCCCCAGAGGGAGGATCAGGGTAAAGTAGTTACTGCACTTGTTGTTTAGAGGAGAGGCAAATAGGTTGCAGCAAGGCTGGCCCCATTGATGGAAAATCCATTCCATCACCTTTGGACTGAGAGACCACTTGTGAGGCAGGAGAATACACCTGCTTAGTTTGTCTGCTATCACACTGGAACTCCCCAGAATGTGCATTGCTATCACAAAGGGGTTGGAAGAGATCACCCACTGCCACACACTGAGAGCTACTGAACAAAGGGGATAGGATTTGGTTCCTTCCTGTTTGTTGATGTACCAAACCACTGACATATTGTCTGTTTGAATTGCAATTGTTCCTGAAGGAAGAGTAGTCTGAAAGGCTTGCAATGCTAAAAGCACTGCCCTTAGCTCTAGTACATTCATATACAAATTAGCCTCTGTAGGGGACCAAGTGCTTTGTACAGTCTTCCCAGATAATGCACACCCCCCACCCCGACTGGGAGCCATATGTGTTCAGTATGCTTGGAGCTGTGATGGGACAAAGGGGCAGCCAAAAAGAATGTCTTTATCAAGCTAAATTTTTTTCTGAAATGATCGGTGATCAAAATCAGGTCTGACATGGGTTGGTGTAACATTGACCATTGAGACTCTAGCAACCAATAAAGTATCGTCATGCGATATCTTGCCAAGGGAACTAGAGTTATAACTGCAGGCATGGTGCCCAGTGTTTGAAGGACTAGATGAGTGATTACTTTTTTGTTGTTGATTACTTTCTGTACCTGAACTGTGATTTTCATCTCACAGGGGGAAAAGAAGCTATGGAAGTTTGAGTATTTAAAAGGGCTCCTCTGAACTCTAAATTCTGAGTTGTGGTCAATTTTGATTTTTCACAGTTTACAGTTATTCCCAGATAAGAAAAAGTGTGAAGTACATTGTCTCTTACTTCTATAAACTGATGCCTGGTCAGAGCAGTTATGAGCCAATGATCTAGATATGGAAATACTCGGAATCCCTGCAGTCTCAAGTGAGGTGCTACTACTGCCATACAACTGGTGAACACCTTCGGGGCTGTGGTGAGACCATAGGGCAGAAATCTGAATTGAAAGTGATTGGTTTCCAGCCAGAAGCAGAAGAAGCTTCTGGATTATTTGTCCATTTCTATATGGTAATATGCATCCTGAAGATCTGTTGAGTAAATCCAATTGTCTTTTTCCAAAAATGGAAGAATAGTCTGTACTGTGACCATCCAGAATTTGATCTGATGACCTGGTTTGTTCAGTACACTTACATCCAGAATTGGTCTCCAGTCCCATCTTTTTTTGGCACTAAAAAGAATCTTGAGTAAATTCTGGACTATCTCTTTTCTGGTGGGACTCCTTGGATGACTCTTTTTTCTAGTAGTTTTTGGATTTCTAGAACTGCTTGTTCCCTCTGACTGAGAGGAACAGTGTGCATATGAGAAGAGAAAGAAAAAAGGGAATTGCATAGCCTCTGGATATAATCTTCTGCACCCAAGCATCTGATGTTATTTGTAGCCAGACATTTTGGTGTAGGGATAACGTCCCCCAACTCCCTCCAGAAGAAGAAATTTGGGCCTCCTTTAAGGAGTGCCGGTAGGATTTGCCAGAGAATGAATCCCTCAAACCCTGGTTTTGTGGGCCAACTTTGCAGTGCGGGTGGTGTCTTCCATTAAAGTTCCCCCCTCTGCCCCTTGGGGAACTCCCTTCATGTGTCCTGAAAAGGCCCTTGGGACTTCTTAAACCACATTTTCCCACAGCTTCTGTGATTTCTAGAGAATGGTCATTGAGGAGTGGGAATGCATACTTCCACAGCAGAAAGGGTCTTTCCATCTTTCTCACACCTGGATAAAGGGTGCATTGATGAATTTATTTTTATTTATTTATTTAACATTTGTTGACCGGGAAAATCCGACTAGGACAGAGCCTATTTTCAGCGGAGGCCCGGGGAGAAACTCCAGATGCATGTCTTTGGAATGTGGGAGGAAACCGGAGTACCCAGAGGAAACCCACTCGAACATAGGGAGGGCATGCAGACTCCACGCAGAAGGCACCCCAGCCTAGAATCGACCCAAAGAACCTCTTGCTGTGAGGCAATGTTAACCACTGCACCTCTGCACCACCCAACGAATGACATATCCTTGACATATGGGTTTGGTTCCAAGCTTCAGAACTGACTCAGCCATTACTACAGCTCACTAAAGTCAAAAACTCTGCAAAGTCACATAGGTGCATCCAGGTGACTCTCCTAATGACAATGCCTGAACCCCCTGCTCTGGTGGCCTATATGGCTACATGAGCAATGAGCCTCTTGGACAAATTTTATCACAGACTCCAGGGTAGCCAACTGGGAACCCACCTTTGCATGGACATTCTCAGAAATGGTTCCAGCAAGGCTATCCAATAACTTCTTGACCAGATCCCTCTGAAGTCTGAATTCTTCCTTCGGTAACAATAGCAATTCAAACAGACAATATGTCAGTGGTTTGGTACATCAACAAACAGAGAGGAACCAAAATGTGCCAAAATGTTCAAGAACCATAAAGCAATGGTTGATGATGTATAGACCCACTTCCTAAATATATCCATCACCCGAGACTCTCTGTTGGGTAGATGGATAGAGGAACTCTCTTCAGCCAATTCCTTCTTTGTAGTTGCTGCCATGACCATGGCATCAACAGCTAGTCCTTTGGCTCAGAACTGTTTGTCTTCAGGAGCAGACAGAATTTTGTCAGGTCTCCTGGGGGATAGGTTCAATAATATCAGGGACCTTCAACATCCACTGCGAGATCAACCAAATGAGCTGTTAGCAGTTGGAGTCACCCAAGAGGTAGAGAGTTGAGTGCCAAAGGCCTACAGGTACACTGACTCCTCAGAAGAGGGATTTTGTGACATCCAGTCACCCCTCTGTTTCAATAAATCCAGGATGTCTTCAAAGGAAACATCATCCAGGGGGTGACCTTGGGGATCCCTCCCCTTCATCAAAGTCAATGTCTTTGATGATTGATTCCTCTGGGGAATCCAAGTGCTTCCTCTTCCACTTTCTCTTCTTAGGGATCTCCTCAGTGGGATGATCTGGGGTAGCAGCAGAAAAGGAGAGAATTGTTATCTGGGACTCCTGCGGTCTCAGCACCCACGGACTCAGTGGGAGTTCAGGTTGAATATCTGGGCATGAGGAGGAAAGAGACACTTGCTCCAAAGTGGAAGGGGCTGACTGTTTGACTGTGGTAGTCAGGGCTCTCTCCATTGCCTCAAAAGCTGGCCTTCCCAAAGAGAGAAGGAAGCTCAGAACTGAGAAAGATGGCCAAAGAACCATGGTCACTCCTTCTCCAAAGGCACAGTTTCCAAGACCGAAGCCAGAGCTGAGCTGATCTGTGCCAATGCATCAAGGTGCAGAGAAGGGTCCTAAAAAATAGGAATCAACTCTCACCCTCAGCAGCTGACAGGACAGAATCAACCCTGAGAGTTCTCCAAATCTGATTGAACTGATGACCTCTGAACAAGAACCAGTTCCATAGATAGGAATATCTCTGGAACTGATGCAGTCAGTGTCAGGTTGCACAAAACTGAGAACTCTAATGCTTCAGATGAAATCAAATGAAGAAAAAATGGAGGGCTAATGGAAGGTTCGGTTCTCATACCTGAGGGGGCTGGAGCTGAAGTGCTACCTGACAATCATCTCACCCAGAGTATCCTATTCACCAGCCTTTCCACATTGTCCTCAGTTAAGCTCTTGGTGGAACAAATAAAAATGATGACAGGTGATTTTGGCCTTTCCAGAAAAGGTGAAGGCAACCTTCATGCAAAGGCATCAGTAGAGGCTGAATATGAGGTTCTCAGAAGATACGTAATGGATAGCTCCTCAAATTCCTTACTCGGTGCTGAAGTAGTTAGCAACAAAGGATATATATGCACTGATAGTTTTGGCATTGAATATTCCAAATGCTTCAGCACCAAAATGCTAGGTGCCAAAGACTTGGTCTGCTCTGATAAACTCGGTTCCATAGGTCCCTTCAGATTAAAGTTTTAGTAGTGGATTCAGTCAGTTCCAAAGGTTCCAGAGTAACCGAAGACTTAGCCCTTTTCAAGGATGGTGCTGATGGAGTAGAAAACACCAATAGGTTTCTCTTTTTTGGTTTCTCCAAAGCTTTGGAAGAAGAAGAAGATGAGGAAGAAGTGGAAGACACAATGGTCTTACTTTTGACTTTCTCAGCACCAGATAAGGCCTCACAGAAGGCTGATGGAAGCATACCTTTCAAAATAAGTTTGTTACATCTTTCCACTAGTTCTCTGTGACCGAAACTATGACATATTGAGCAGTCTTTTTGAAGGTGAACAGGGCCCAGGCAATAAACCCACAGCAAATGAGTGTCTGACATCGAATTTTCTTTCCGCATTTCTGGCAACTTTTGAATCCAGAGACTTTAGGTTTATCAGCCATACTGAAGAGATTTCAAAGTCTTTAACAATGCTATCCACAGGCCAGCTATACAACCCACACACACACACACACACACACACACACACACACACACACACACACACACACACACACACACACACACACACACACACACACACATGCACTCAGGTAGAAAGGCCTCGCAAACAGGACCACTCACTATAGAAAGAAATGGATTGTTTTTTTAACAGAATGAGAAATCTGCAGGAAGAAAACTATCAACAATGATAGATCATGGAAAAAGCAGAACATAACAGAATACCATTAAGAACACCAATCCTGAACAAATACAGCCACTAACTCTTACAAATAGTGCTTGCAAGTGATACTTACACATCTGTGGAGTGCTGCCAGTACAACATTCCTCGATCCATTGGTTGAGGGTATCCCTCTTCCTCATCCTGAGGTCTCGGTAGTGATTTCTACACTGTTCACCAGTGCAGGGGATACTGGTAGCACTGGGCAAATCTTGGGCCAAACTATTCCACGCATAGTGCTCCTGCAACCACTGGGGATCATACTCATTCATCAGGATTCCAGCAAACACTTTGTACTCCTGCACACTCCATCTTTGAGAAAGAAATCTTAAAACCTCTCTTTAAATACCAGCAATGTCTAATGCAGAGGAAGACCAATCTATAATGATGTTTCCCACCAGTTCCAGTTATGACAGATACTGATAGCGTGCCGTTTTCAATTTTGCAATATTTGAAAATGGCGTGCATTGCTTACCATCATGCAAAAACATGCAACATGTTTGCACTGTGTTGACCAATAAAGAGATGTTAACCAATACAGATATTAATACATAAGTACATAAACGACACAACATTAGTGTGTCAGCCATCAGGAAAATAATCAGGAATACTGGGTTGACTGCTAGAATTGAGGGTGACTATAATGTGAAGTGGGACAACATTACAAAATACAGATGTCTGTTGTATTAGAACCATGGACCTTATCTATAGTAGTCCTACACTCCTAGCTATTGAGAGAAGAAGAATGAAAAAAATACATGCCTATGTTTAATTTCATTGCTATCTAATTGAAGTTCACATTACTAAAATACAGGCTGCAATCCTTGTATTCATATGCAGGACCATGTGAACTTCAGCCTGACAATTAACAGCAGCAGTCACAGGAGAAGTTACATGAACATCTCCAAGATTAAAATTCATCCTGAGTTTTAGACTAAGTGCAGCGCAATGGCACTTAGCGTGTTTGCGCCATGTAAACTTACATTAATAGAATGCATCCTGTGTCTATTGTTAGATGTCTGGGTTCTATCTGCTATGTGAGTGGTTCAGTCATGCAGTTTGTGCACTGCTACTGTGCTGGCAAACCAAATGAGCATGGTTGAAGCCATTTGTGCTAAGAGCAGCACCACGCAAACAGTGGCCCAAAAATTAAGAGAAGAAAACAATAACAGGCAGAAACAGAAATCAATGCATGACATACACAGTACAATATGTTAGTACACATGAAATATGCTTACATAGGTCTACAATCCAAATCGCTATCCAATGCACATTCAGAACACAGGATGGGTGCCTTAACCCTGTTGTTCACACATAACCTTTGTAGCAAGCAGCAGCATTCAGTCAGCACTCAAACAAATTGAGCAGAATTTACAGTTATATTAAAATATTACATGTACATATAGTGAAATGTTTATCTTTGAAAATATTGCACTTAGTGATTACACACCCTGTTATGATGCTTGCTTGCAAATACACAACACTGTCTTAGCTATCTGTGTCCCTTCGTCATTCAGCAGTTATCTGACCAGTACTCTAGGGCATACAGTGTGTAAACCATTCTATATCATTGCACTTACAATGTCAAAAGATATTAACTGGGAATAATATGATATGCAGTTGCGAACTAAGGAAAACCAGGTTGGATGTCACAAACAAGCACCGATTGCTCTTTTGGGGTGGGGGAGCAAAGTTGTGTTCCTGATATGGCACTAACAAGACTGTGTTAGTCTGGTTAATGTTTGGCAACCTGCCTGTTGTCTGATTTAGGTAGGGTTGAGAAGTGAGAAACTGCAATGTGTATCCTTACTGTTGAGCTATCTGCAATGGTTTCCCAGTAAAAAGAATAGTGATGTAGGAGGATGGTTTTAGGTGCCCAGGTGGTGAGTCAGTATGCTAAGATTCTAAGTTCAACACATAATGTACTTTCAGCTGTGATGGGTTCCCTACGTATGGTTCTGGCTGTGAGTCAAGGTTGCCAGAAGTCGAACAGTTCCTGTACTGTGTCCTTGGCCTGCAAAGTAGTCACCCTCTCTGTCTATGTTTAATGGCAGCAGCAGCAGCATTGTCTGTAGCACAGACAAAAATATTTAAAAAATCAGCAGCTACTAATAAGCTGTCTGTGATTACTTTGTGTCTCTACTCCACTATTCTCTCAATCTCATAAAAAACCAGCATGGAGTCCACATGGATGCTTTATACTTTGTTGACTAGCTCCACAAGTTTGGTTGATTAGCATGCAATTCAGCTGTGTATGCGCTAATTAGCATCTCTGAAGCGCAGACTAGAACAGATGCAATCAATTACTAATGTACTCCATTATAAAAAAGCTAATGTGTAGTTAGGCCAACTGATGTTGACGAGAGTTATTGCATTCTTGAACTCAGTGACACATTGATTTACAGCTTTATATCTCTACAGAGGAATATTTTATTCCAGCAGGTATGTATCCATTTTGTTAACTCCATAATGCATATACTGGAATGCAGTTAACTCATTCAATCCAGTGGAGCTCAGAAAGTTTGCATTGTAACTTTCAGTGGGTGGCACCTAAGGCTTTCGACATAATCAAATTATGCCCTCACATTTCAAACAAATGGTCATATCTCTGGAACCACAGCGGTTATGAAAGAAGTATAAACAGCAAACTCTTCATCATGAAGTATTTTTATAGTAGTAGTATTCTTATGTTTCTAGGTCTTAAACTGAATTTTATAAGTCACAGTAACTATTACATTTGTAATATTTTGTAAACAACTTACAGTATCTCAGCAACCAGAGCTTTCATATGAGGTTAAGCACTTCTGTCTCTGTTACTTGGTTGCTAAGATATTTAGAAAAATGTGAAAATTATAGCTATATAAATTAATATAATAAAAACAACAGTTAGTATCTATTTACCTGCACTATGCAGAAGTCAAATAATAATGCAGTTGAGTTTGCCATCGTGTAAATTTTAAGATGAAATCTTTTAAAACCTTGTACATAGCAATGTTTTGTAATTATTGATGGAAATATGAACAAACAATATTTGACACCTAGAAGTGTCAGTAGGAGTTAACTGCAGATGGACCTGGAGGCATCACTCAGATATAATGATCTAAGGATAATGTGACATAAATCTGTATGCATTTTTTTTATCTGTATTCAGAGCATTGCCTTGTTTTTCAACCCATATCAGAGGTACAGAGGATGTAGAGTAGGCAGAAAATATAATGCTGTGTGATAACTATGTACATATTTTTCACTGAAAGTTCCTTTGATAGCACTTTTAGCATTTCAAAGTTGTTTGGTTAGCAAAATTGGTTTGTAGCATGTTATTTTGTTTATTTATTTATTTTTTTTTTTTGGGGGGGGGCAAAGATGAGTTCCAGCTTTGGCACAAACTAGAATTGACTGTTATTTTGGGTGTGTGAGCATAGTTGAGTACCTGTTATGGCCCAAACAAGGATATGTTCATTTTGTTACTCTCGTTGTTTTGGGCCCTTCATTATTTTTTTACCCCTGTTGAATCTTTAAAGTTTATCAAGTGGGGAATACAGACAGCCTTCCTTTACTGCTGTATCTGTAAACAGTTTATTTGTACTTATGTGATCCTTATATGTGTTATTATTTTAATGTCTTTCAGGACACAAAATGCCCATTAGAAGTAGGCCTCCATTTACCAACACTGAGAGTGACCTAATCATAGAGGGATTATGTCAACATCATGCAGTACTGCTCTCCAGAAGGTGGGCCAGTATGTCTCAGTGTACAGCCCAGTGGGACAAATTAGTACACAACATTAATGATATTGGTCAACACAATCACACCTATGAGTAGGTGCATCACTGAGCAACAGACATGGTGACAGTTGCAAGGAAGCATGCAGCTGTAGTGGAACGTGATCACTACATCACTAGCGGTGGGCCTGCTGGAGAACCCCCTCTCACTGCCACAGAGGTATTCCTGGCTAACATTACCACACAAGACAGGTCCTGGCAAGCAATGACCCAGTATGTTCTGGATGTGGACTCCACTCTTTTGTCTCAAGGGGAGCTTCCAGGTGTGCTTTGTTAGATCATCATTAGAATACTGTGGCATTCTGAAATGGTGTCAGTTGTTTATCAGTGTGTGTAAAATTATTATTCTTTTTTTTTTGGTGGGAGTACTTAAGATAGCTTACACTTTCATGCTTATTTTGGGGTTGCTAGCCACATTGCTGTTAACAGTTGTGTTAGTACAGATATAGATGAGTAAAGGTATTAACCCCTGTTATAGTGTTAAATGTGGTTCTGTTGCCATCACCTCTTCCTTTACTTATTTCAGGACCATCAGGGATTCTGAGACCTATGGCTCCTGCAGTTGGTAAGTATAATAAATGTATGTCATTACTATAGATAAATGCCAAGATACCTACGAATGTGTCCTCTCAGGACTGCTGTATGTATTGGTGTACTGTCTGCATATCTGTCAACTGTAAAGATTTTTGCTGAATGTCCAGATTTTTGACTCATATTTCTTGGCCGTAGTTCATATCATAGTGATTTCTTGCCAAATTCTTGGCAACGTATGAAAGATTGAAGGCATAAAATAATAACAGAGATCTCGGTTTCACACTTAATACCCATCATAGATGTCATGCTAAAGCAAAACCTGTTATTCTATCAACTGCCTAGGTTTGTAACAGCAATATTTCAAAATTGACCCTATTCTTGGGTCTTTGTCCAACTATTATTTATGACTTTTTCCAGAGGTTAAGAGCTTTAACTGCCTATAATAGTGACGGCAGTGTAAATTGTTTAGCATATATTTCAGCATAGTAGTTTAGGTATTAATGTATTTCTGTGTTTCTTCCTTTTATCACGGATGATCATAGGCGTGCTTCCCTGTGCCACCTGATGTCAGTGTCTCATCCAACTCTGATGATGATGGTGGCCAAAGTGAGGCACAGCCAGGGATTGCAGAGGCTACACCTGACACAGAGGTTGATAATCAGTGAATCTTCTCATTTTCCCAATGCACAGCCAGTACACCTATGCATCCCCAGTCCACTGAGGCCACAGATATTGGACAGGTGGAGGGCAAGAACATTGAACAGGGAAGTGTAGTTACTGTTGCTTCACAGCCTTCCTGCTCTGGCCATAGCCAAAGTTTTGGCAAAGTGCCAATCAGGAGGCTAGATAGGAATGTTTGGAGGAGGTCTACTGTCCCTCCTCCACTTGGTGCAGGTGTCTCTTCACATGTAAAGCAGCATATGTTTATGGCTATGATGGAGGCACAGGCACATTCAGAAAGAATCTCCCGGAAAATGCACAGGGTTCTAGATGTGGCACAGTCTGACATCCATGACTGCCTCCACCATGTTGTTGATTCCATTGATCAGATGAATGACACATTGGAGTGAGGTGTATCTGTGAGGAAGCATAAAGTGTCTGTCATGGAATGCACACTGTCTGTACTGGAGCATCTGTTGGGAGGGGAACGTCGGCCTTGTGGGCATAGATCAGCAACTACATCTGCTGTGATCCAACATGGCCATGTCCAATCACTCTCCTGTAGTGGCAGTACTTCCACTGCTTCATCAGGGAGTGTGCTGTCCACACCCAGATGTGGCAGGCATGAGGTCATGATCCTGGGTGTTGCTGTGAAAGGAGCATATCCAGCAGACGTTAGTCACCAGCAGTTAGTAGCCCTACATCAGGCCTTGGGCATGGAGGTGCCAATGCAACTCTTGGCAGAGCCAGTTCTCATGGTTGGGGGCAATAAAGATGAACTGTCTACTCTACCATGCATGACTCACATCTGTCCAACATACAGACATGTAGAGCTAGCACTGAGCTTGCCTGTGTGCATGCAGACACTCATGCATCTAAGGCAACTACAGATGTACACACAACATTTTCATTGTCCACCTTGCCTGCTTCACTTCTTACTCACACACACTCACACACCTGTTGTGTCATCCTTGGGCTCCTGCACCCCCACACAACACCCTGTGGAAGTGATGATAACTGTGCCATATCCCTGTTGTCTATCTTTTTGATTCAGGGATTATAAAGCTATGTGTCTGATGCACAGGGTGACTATTTACATAAATAATAATTACGTATGCATGTGTTGAAGTGATGATTGCACCTGTCAGTTATATTGTACTTGGCCAGTTAGACAGATGCTACCATTATCATTTCATTACTTTACAGTGGATGCTGTTGTAAGGGTTGCAAAGTTAACAAATGAAATTTGTATCATACAATTTGAAGTTTTCCATGTAATAATTTTTATTACGGAGTGTGGTGCACATCAGAAGTCACAACATCAGATTCAGGATTGTAAGTATGCACTCTATTCAAATATCATCAAAACAGTAATACAGTATATCAGTATTTCTGGCATGTACATCACCATAGCTTCATAGGTACATAGGATGTTACTAGGCTAATGATCTGAGGGTGTTTAGAAGCCTAGCCATGAAATCACAATATAAAATTTGATGTTAGATATCATGCATGTTCAAGATTTGTCTAGCAAGGACTACCCATGTCCCGGAGAGAAGCAGGGGCACTATGGGACAGAGATTAAGAGTTTAATATCAAGTCATCCAGGATGTGATGAAACAATGTCATGGAGGTGCTCGGCATGACATGGTTTTGGAGACTATTCCAGTGTACCTGGCAACCTATGGGAGATGTATCTGTCTCTCCAGCATGTCCTATATATGTAACTCTACATCGATGGCCCTTGAACAGCTGGCTGTATTCCCAGATTACATATGTATGGACATCATTTCCATTACTATTGTGTGAGAGATAGCACTGTAAGGTATACATAGGTTACATTGAAGCAGTCTATATCATACTGAGTACAGTGACAGCTACAACAGTCTGTCCATATTAGACACGTTTGCCAACCCGTTATGTATTACTTGTACATCTCTGAGGTCTGTCAGGTTTCTGCAGGTGTCTGTTTCATACATACTTAAGGGAGCATTATATTCCAAAGTAGGCCTGGGGAGGGATGACTGTAGTGTATTTAGAAATGAATGTGATACTGGTGCAATGGCTTTGCTAATCTGATTCAATATTTAGAAAACCTTCCACATAACAGTAGACACATGTAGCAGTCTACTTGTGTTCTCAGGTCTATCAATTCAGAATTGGTGATTAGGGTATTCAGGGTTATGTCCTAATAACCTGTAACACTGTTAATACCAAAGGAAATTATGCATTTATATGACAGTCATTTAACAGCACAGAGTTGTCATCAGTCATTGGTCTGTGTAAGCCCCTTTTGAACAACAATAAATGATAACACCTAGGTGTCATTCAACCACACTTGGCTAGCCACAGATACTCTGTTTTGGTCTGGATTTCTGAGACATACATGGCAAACATCAATGGATACAGAAGTGACACTTGTGGAAGGACAATGGCTCTGCTGCTAGTGGCCAACTCTCCAACTTGCAATGAGTGTTGTTTGTCTGTGAGCCAGTTTCCAACCCACCAGACAACATAGCAGCTGATATTCACCTGGCTTCAATTCACACTGCTGCACAAATGTGGGATTGTGTGGAAGGCCTTGGACAAGTCAAAATAGTCAAACTCAATGCTGTGTACACATGCTATGTGTCTGGTCACATAATTGAATTACAATGTGCAACCTTCATTTGAGAAATCCATGTTGCAACACATGTTGTGTTTGGATGTCAACTCTGTTCTTGTATCTGACATCCATGAAAATCCATTCCATTGACTCACAGCTGAGGCTTGTGAAACACTAAGGGACTATAAGTACATGTGTATGTTGATGATCCATCCTTGTGCAGTGGGAAATACATCTCTGATTTCACATCTGTGTGGATAAAGGCAGTACTCAGACTGTGACTGAATATGGTGCCTAGTGCAGTAGTTTGCTGTTTATGAACATTAAGTATGCATGCCGGAATTCCATCTGGTCCCATAGAGGCTCTGACTGCAGAGATGTCCACCACTTCCATTCTGACAAATGGTGACAGAGAGTGCAGTTTCTGATGTTAACATCTACAGTTTAGCAGCACAATCCTTACTTTGTTGGAGTTATATATTTTCACATATTAACCTCTGCTTTTGTGATATTGCCTAATAAAGGAATTATGGATAAGGCATGTGCCTTAGCCAGCAAACAAAAGCCTAGAAGTGCCAGTTGAAATCCATGTCTTGTAAAGCAGCATGGTCTATCTACAATGTCATTCCACACTGATGGGAATTGGATCCCCTTAGAATGACACTAGACACAACCAATTTCAGAACATCATTTGTTCTTGATATTGTTGTCTCATCCTAGGCAGGCTTATAATACTGGTCAAACATAGGGCTATACATGCCTGGGACACACACTTATAAGGCTCAATCATGTCTGTCTCCATACAACCCTAGAAATACGTCTGTAGTTGTGCATACCAACAACTATGATGGAGTAATAGTGGGACTTATTGAGAGAGTTGATTGCATGTGTAATGTGATGAGTACTTGTGACACACAGCTGACCCAGCATTCCCCTTGTTTAAGCTGGAGAGTAGGGCAGGCGTATGTCTCACTGTGCAATTAACTGTAAGGGCAACCTTTGCAATAGATAATTATTGCCTTAGGTACTTCCTGGGTGAGACACTGGTGCTCCTTTTTAATGTGTATTGTCTGTTTTGGTTTTACTGTTAGGTGTACCATGCTTGTGCTTTGGATGTCTCTGCTGTTTCTGTAGTTTGCCGGGGAGTGCCTATGCCCATGATGGTACTTAACTGATATTGTAGTAAAGGTCTCAGGCATTATCTTCCCTGAATCAATAAAGACATGGCAACTAGGCTAGCAGATGAAAGAGCTGGACACTGACAGCTTGTAATGTGAGATGTGATAATGGTATCTGCATAGAGAATGAGTAAATAGTGGGAGTAAGGCAAAATCATTTCATTGTTGCTTCTGCACCTGTAACCGCAAGGAGTTAAACTCTCTGCACACAAACAACAGCAGAGCAGCTAAGACAATGAAACAGTGATAAAGCTCAAAATGATACCAGAAATAATTACCTAACAATACATTGTCCTACTGTACACTGCAGGCAAAAGTGTACAGGGGTGTTTTCTCACAAATCACATGTCATGATGTTTACTTATCAATAGTTGAGCTGAACTGGATTCATGTAGTGTGAATTCAATATATAGTGTAAGCAACACAACTGCAATAGAATAAAAGCAGTGACTGACAATTAATTTGTTCATAAAATTACATATGAAACAGAATCAAAAGCAGCACAGTTTTATTTTTAAAACTAATCATAGTAACACAAAGAAAATTAACCATAATTTTTCTTACATAACTAAGAGCAGCAACTGTACATACTACAGGGCTTTCACGTCATACCAGTGGCTAAATAAAATAGCATGATGCATGTGCATAGAACAGTGTTCCATAAGGCTGATGTAGGACACTCTCTGTTTAATGTTCAGAAACAGCTCAGACACACACACACACACACACACACACACACACACACACACACACACACACACACACACAATCTCCTCCCAAGTTGACTGTATTGAGAATAAAACCCTTACTTAACTAAGTATAGAGACTACAGAACACAATACTTAATGCACTGCACAAGCTGATATGAACAGTATGGTAGGTGGCCTTATAGTAGATGACATCAGCAGGCCATGTGGGGGACGAGCGGTAGGAGGCCTGCTTGAAACGAATGTTTGTGCAAGCACCAAAACAGTGCAAATCCATGCTATTGGAGACATTAGTTTAGGATACACAGTTCCATTCTCTTTTATAGACACACAGAGTTGACTGCAGAGAGAATAGAACCCCTACTTATCTAAATACAGAGACTACAGAACACAGTACTTAATGCAAGTGCCATGGAACAAGTCAGATTTTAATAGGACTGCAGGTGGTCTTATAGTAGGTGACATCAGCAGGCCATGTGGGGGATGAGAAGTAGGAGGCCTGCTTGAATGGATGCTTGTGTAAGCACCAAACACTGGAAAACCATTCCATTGGAGATGTTAGTTTGGGATACACACTTCCGGTCTTCTTTACTGACGCAAACACACACACACACACACACACACACACACACACACACACACACATGCACACAGTAGAACTGAACCCCTACCTAAGTGCACAGACTACAAAACACAGTACTTAACACATGCACCACAGCACAAGTCTGATTTATATGAGACTGCAGGTGAACCTATAGTAGATGACATCAGCAAGCCGTGTGGGGAACACCAGATTTGGAGGCCTGCATAGGCTCATCCCTCCTCAGTGTCAGATGAGGCTAGTACCTTAACAGTAATATACTGTTTAGAAGCCCAGCTGTTTAACAGCACAAGTTCCTTATTGAGCATATTTGGCTGTTAGAATTTGGCAGTGGAAGCCTGCGAGCACCATTAAATGGCCCTGTCTATTTGGTAGCACACAACATTACATATCATACCTTGTGTTGTGTTTGATATTTCTGTTGTAAAATTAAGGAGACTCCAGGGTTGTATTGATTGTTGGTGTGGTTGGTGATGGGCAAACTAATGGATGAATATTAAATTTATGTACAAATACTTATATTGTGCCCTCAGTTAGCAATGTTTCCACAGGTAGTCTTAGGTCAGACAAAGCATCCGGGAAATATAGAATAATAAGAACACAGATATATGAATGCAATGTAATAGGCATAGCACAAATGCAATGCTTCTTGCACTAAGTGTACACACATGCACATTCCCTGTTTTGCCTGTTTGCATGTAGGTAAGCAGTGCACAAATGTGAGGTGCATTGCTAACATCTGAGCTTTCCTATTATGTAATATATACCCACTACAATATCCCACTCCTTTCACTACTCCAGGCTGGGATTTCCCAATTACTAGCAGCAATAATTGAATTTATCTGGTTGCAGTTACTGGCAGTCTGACAAATGTTATCTGCTCCTTACCTGTTTCTGCAATGCTGGGCTTCACACAAATTAGGTAAACCTTATCCAAAATGCTTTTTAAGTGTTGGCTATCACACAAATATGGAATTAAAATAAGACAAAGATTATAACAGTATGGGGCACAGCATCAAAGTCTGTAAAACAGACTACATATTGCTAGTATACCTCCAAAATTTCTACTTATATCAGGATTAGAACCCTCAACAGCAATACAGCTTCAGCAAACATGATGGCTGCCTTAACCCTTTTGCCACAGAAGCAGCTTGCCAGAACAGTACTAGGGTCATTCATCACACAACCACCTATATAAAAATGTACACTGCTATCAAAGCATTGGCTGTATATTGTACAAGCACTTCTCTGTAATTCATCAGTTACTTAAGAAACAATGTGTAAATAATTCTATATAATTGCCGTTAAAATGTGAGGGGGTATTGTTATGGCAGTTACAAGGGTGCACTCCTATATTGGAGGGGTGGGGGAACTAAGTACAGTTACTGTTAGGATACAAACAAATCTGAAGTCAGAAACTGCAAAGTGTAGCCTCACTTTCTAATGTCTATCTTGAATGATGTACCAGTATTCTGATGTGGTCGGACCATGTGAATGCTTCATTCCTGAGGCCTACTAATTGCAAATGGACACATATTTGTAAAATAAGTGCCTGCACCCACATGTTAATTTAATTTCTGTACAAATCCACCACTATTTAATTGCATACTGTACAAAGTTCATAGATACAAGGATATGTCATAATACTCTTCAAGAATATAGTGTAGGTTCAGGACTTACCTTGCAAATGCAAAGGTTGACACAACTTTAGTTTAGGGCTGATGCTGTCTGCTGCAAGCAGCACACAGCCAATACATGGATAGGTACAGGTTGTGTGAGTTGCCTGGCATCAATTTTAATATATGTATGTGAATAGAAGAAAGGTATTACTCCCTAGGTCCCTAAGTGGTCAGTGAATGTGCTATGCATTGTCTCTTAGCCAAAGCAAGGGCATACTGAGCACACCTACATCTGCCTACAGGTATATCAGCTGGGGGTTCCTCTTCTGAGTCCTCCTGTGATTGTGGCTGTGGTGACCTAGGCATTGGTGGGTGGAAGTGTGTCCCTTCCCCTTGCTGATCCTGCTGCAGCTCTTTCCACAGGATCAGATTGTGCAGCATAGCACATACCGTGAATGTCTGTGTACATTTGCATGGATTATGCTGCAAGGCTCCACTGGATATACCTAGGTACTGGAACTATGACATCAGAAGCCCAAGCACATACTCTATGATGTTTCTAGTTTGTGTGTGTGTATCTCATTATGGCATTCTTCCATGGGTGTGTGTACATTTCTGATTGGTGTCATTATCCATGGTTCCAGGATGTAGCCAGCATCCTACAGTAAATGGCCCTGTGGGATGTCCTATCTAGCAAACATCTGGTACAGCTCTGATGTGTGCCAGATATGGGAGTTGCAATAACTTCCAGGGTTGCCAACACACACATTCAAGATAATCCCTCGGGCATTGCATATGACTTGGCAGTTGATGGAGTAGTATCCCTTGCAGTTAATGTAGAGTCTACCCTGCTCACCAGTTGGTGCCTTGATGTGTACATGAGTGCAATCTATGGGCACCCAGCACTTTAGGATAGTGCACTACATGGTAGAACTCTTGCATATTGCTGTTCGTCTCCTCAGAAGAAGGGGGAAATTATATGTGCTCACTGGCATGTATGAGCATAGCACCCAGAAACTGGTGGAGTATCCTGGATGCTGATACCTGCGGCACACCCATCATGCCCCCAATTGGTCTTTGAAAAGTACCATTAGCTAATATTCAAAGGGCTACGCATACTTTAGTTTCCACTAGGATGGGTTCCCCTTGGTTGGATCTAGCTCTGAGTTGAGGTCAGCAGCTCTCCCAGATATCTTGTAATGTGTCCCTGTCCACCCTGTAGTGCTCTACAATCTCTAGCTCATGTAGCACCTGAAAGGTTTCCCTGGGCCTGAACACTCTTCTCCTTTTTGGCCTAAGCCTATTGTCAGCATCACCAGCAGCACTAACTTCAGCCTCTAGCACATATAGATGTAGAATAGTTGCAGCAGCCCCTAGCATTATCTCAGTTAAAATTTCCAAGTCTCTAATCCAATGTTATTGAAATATCGAAGGAAAAGAAGAATGTAGGCTACATGGATACTTTATACATTTGCTGAATAGGTTCACGATGTGGGATTGGCTAATTAAGATGCCATGCACACCTTCACACAGTTCCATGCACCGTTGCATAAATAAGGTAAGAGTAAGAAAAAATATATAATTTTAATCTCAATTTTCCTGATACTGGAAAAACTTGTACATCCTACACTAAATCCAAGGACCACCGACACTATAGCCCTACACCTACAGGTGTTGCCATAGGGATAGTTACATAATAAATCTGTTATTGCTCCATTAGTCATTGGTGAGCACGCAAACATGTTAACAGAAAAAAAATGAAAGGTGACACACACCCCTGATGTCATCACTTGCTGTTGACATTCATTGGAAAAACAAACAGTGTGTAGATCCCTACATGAAGTGAACATCCCTAAAGGATTACTAGTTTTTGTGATCAATAAGTTTGCAGATTGTTGGCCTTATTTGCATAATGAGCATGCTGACAGCCTGGATTCTACATGGTTAGTAGCCATGTAAGCAGGGCAACTGCATAGGAGCACAGTGCTGTAAACACAAGGCAGGGGATTACTTTGCCTAGATATGTGATACAGAACTCATTATGCTTACAGTATATTATAATACTATGTTTCATTAGTTTTAAATGTTTTAAAAGCCTGCATTATGTACATGTTTATTATTTAGTAGGGGGTGGGAGACCAAAGGTGCATTTTTATTTGGGAGACTAATGTTCTAGCATCCATAGTGTGTACTTAAGGCATAATATGTGTGGTATTATCTGTTAAAGTCAGTTCTGTCTAAATTTATATATGTTTCATTGCTTTTGCTCCTGTGTAGACTTTTTTGTACATTAGCAACACGTACACAGAGTCTACACAGCTCCATTTTAGGTTGTTGGATCACACAGTCACTTCAGTTTGCTTCATTTGCATACATTTCAGCTACTTATGCTGAAATTTGCATTCCACAAAACTTTCTGTAGTTGTTCAAGTGCACATTTTAAAGGCTCTTAAAGTGCCATTTGTTCTGGAATCAATCGTGTTAGTAAATTTGAGATATTTGAAGTCAGCAATTGTTAAAAGTGTAGTGAAGTAAATGGACTTGGAAATCTGAAAGACATAAAAAGTTTAACTAAGGTGGAGAAGAGTGAACAGGCCACACCCACTGTTCCATTTGTAAACTTGGGGAAGACTATGTATTTTTGCAAACTTCAAAGTAACATTAACACAACAACACATGCTAAATACATTTACACATTTATAACTATGTGCTACATATCTATGGTACCAACATAAAGTCAGTAATGCTGCTTGAAAATTTTTACGGACTTATCGTGCAGGTCTTGGTCAAAAGGGTCTCAGGACCAGCCCACTTTCCTGGTATGCAAATTAAACAAACAAATACACAGACAGACAGATCCTGTGACCCACATTCTTTTTGTATATACTCACTGTCAATGTGGACATATTTGCTTTCCCTGTAGAAGGGGAATACTTTAAAAAGACTTAATTATTTCAGACTTACCTGCACAATCATCATGTTTCCATGAAAGCTTCTGTTGCAGTTATTTGGCAAAGAGTCATGGATCAAGTTTTACGAGATATACCATAATACTAGCTTGATGATATTATAAGACAGGAAAAAAATGAATATGATCTTCCAAACCTGAGTAAGGTACTGGACTGGCTAACAGACTGAGAAGCAGTGTAAGTTCACAGTTTTAAGGTCTCATATCTGGTGGATTTTTTCAATAATGCGACCAGTTCCATTGATGAGGGCAAATGTGTGCACATGGCATACCTTGACTTGGCAAAGGCCTTTGACACAATCCCATACCTGGGAATTACTAATAAACTGAGCAAACTGAATGTAAACCCTTTTGTTGCAAGATGGGTTGCCAAATGGCTCACAAAGCAGACATACACTATCAAAGTGGGTGACTCCACATCAACCAGCAGACCTGTTACCAGTGAGGTACCACAGGGGTCAGTGCTGGGTCCCCTACTGCTTGGTATATACTTCTCAGAAGTTCAGGTCAAAACTATGGGGTTGTGGCTGACCAAGTTTGCAGACAACTGCAAACTGGGTGTAATTATTGAATCCCAAAATTATGTCAGTATACTCCAGGAGGGACTTACGCAGATCAAGAACTGGTGTCTTAGTCATGGACTCAAACTAAATGCAAAGAAATGATTAATCATTCCCTTCAGCTCAAACAATGTCCCTTCACACTATCAAATCAACAGCAGTATCCTAATTACCCATGAAGTTGTAAGGGACTTGAGATCAGAAGTTGACTGCGACCTTGACTTCAACCACCATGTGTCTACTGTAGTAAGGAAGGCTTTCTATGTAGCACACTAGATTAGTAAAGGCATCACCTCGACAGCAAAAGAGGTTATAAACCCGCTATACTCATTACTAATCCAGCCCATAATTGAGTATAATGCTCTGTTTGGCATGTACCGTACAAAGCACCTGCAGCAACTGGAGAAACTTCAGAGGTTTCCAACAAAAAAGATCAAGGAACTCCAGCATGTGCCTTACACAGGCCAACTCTGCCTGGGATGACATGATTGACAGACCTCGATGCTTTGCCAGAGATGGCCTGCATCTGTCACCCCTGGGCTTCTGGATACTGGCCAATGCGCTTGCCACCCCTATAGTGACTTTTTTAGGCAGTGTACCAAAGACCAAATTACCACCATAACAGCTACAAACAAATGCAATCTGAGGGTCATGCTGCTCAACGCTAGAAGTCTAAATCTCAAAAGGCCCTCACTCGAAGCACTCCTTAAAATGGAGAACATTGACATTTGTGCTGTAACAGACCTGGTTCAAGGCAGCAGAAAGCACCCCTGCACTACCAGGCTATAACTCATTCCACAACTATTGGCCCCAGAACTTGGACCGAAGATCCAAAGGCGGTGGTGTTTCCATATTCACAAAGGATGTGCACACCTCCCGACTGATAGCCCAACATAGTGTATCTGAGATATTTCAGGTGCACCTAACATTGGATAAGACAGCGATTCAGATCGTGGCCTGCTATAGGTCCCCAACCATGTCCCAAGACTCACACTCCACGTTCCTAAGCACCCTGGAGAATATTAGGGTCCAACCTAACAATCTCATACTGGGCAACCTCAACTACCCCTCCATTAACTGGGAAAACTACTCATGTGCCAATACACTTGCCAACGTTTCCGGGAATTCATTAATTCCAATGCCCTGGACCAGCTCGTTCTTACCACCACTAAAGATAGCAACATCCTTGACCTGGTCATTACTAACATGGGCAACCATTGCTCTACACCAATAGTCATCTCCTCCCTGGTTAGATCCGACCACAAACTAATTACCTTGGAAATCTACATCCCGCCCACCCACACCACAAAGGTGACCACCATGAAAAACTTCTCCAAAGCTAAGTTTGGGCTCTAAAAACAGAGGTGGCTAACTTCACGGCACCCATGCAAATGGAGAATAGTTGCATGATCACTGAATCATACACCAATGCACTGTATGAACACATGCACAAATGCATGGATCTCACCATACCCAATAGAGCCAAGATGCTCTCCTCTAAAAAAAAGAAGCCAATCTGGTGGTCCCCTGCCATAAACAAACTCTACAACAGAAGGAAGAAACTTATGCGGAATAAGGTGAAGTCCCAAGACTGGAAAAACTCCCTTATCAGCCTCAACAAAAAGTTGAGATCCTTCATCAAATCCTCTAAAGCTAGCTATGAAAACAGAGTTGCAACAGATAGTAAAGACAACCACAAGGCCTTCTATAGTTATGTAAAGAATCTCCATGGCAATACCCAGATTTGCTGTGAGCTACTGCACAATGAAATCTCCTATACCAAGCCAAATACATATTGCCAATATACTGGCTGACAGATTCAGTGAAAACTTTATCCCTGCCCCCCCAAAGGATCACAATACCAGTACATTTCCAGGCACCCAGTATTACTGCTGCACAGTTTAAAACAGCTTTGTCCAAGACCAAGAATACAGCTTTTATGGGACCTGACAATATCCCTGACTGTGTTCTACATGATCTACAGAGTGAACTGGCATCTCACCTGTGTGCCCTGTTCAATCACAGCCTCACCTCAGGCTTCGTTCCTACCAAATGGCGCACTGCTATACTCATCCCTCTCCACAAAGGAGGATTGACTACAGACCCTGGGAACTATCACCCCCTTAGCCTGACAAGTCTGATACAGACCCTGGGAACAATCGCCTCATTAGCCTGACAAGTCTGATATGCAAAGCTATGGAATGCATCATCATGGACCTAATAAACAAGGATATAGAGAGCTCCAAACTCTGGATCCCACACAGTTTGGTTTTGTGAAGGGTAGATCATGCCTGCTCAACTTGGTTGACTTCTTTGAGTCAGTCACCAGAGCTGTGGATGAAGGCAAGGTGGTTCATACAGCCTACCTTGATCTGGCCAAGGCCTTTGATACCATTCCCCACTCAGGAATCATAGAAAAACTCACTAAGCTAGGCATCAACCCCTATATCACTAGGTGGTTTGCAAACTGGCTCACAGATAGAACCCACAATGTGAAAGTAGCTGACTCCAAGTCAGACTGCCAACCAGTCATGAGTGGAGTCCCACAGGGTTCGGTCCTGGGTCCTCTTCTGCTTGGTATCTACTTCTCTGAAGTCCAGGCCAAAAGGAAGGGACTCTGGCTGACAAAGTTCACAGACGATTGCAACTTGGGAGCTATTATTAACTCCCCATGTGATGTTGACATCCTACAGAAAGGCCTCACTGAGACCAGCAGCTGGTGTCAGAACCATGACCTTAAGCTCAATGCCAAAAATGTGTCGCTATCCCCCTTGGGAAAAACCCACTTCCCATGAATCACCACATTGATGGTAATCCACTGAACACAGAAGGCATTATAAGAGATCTGGGAACACAGGTTGACAGCAACCTCTCTTTTGACCACCACATTGCCACTGTGGTCAGAAATTCCTTCTATGTGACACATCTCATTACTAAGGGTTTTGCATCCAGGAAGAATGAGGTCATTGTCTCCCTCTACTCTTCCCTCATTAGGCCAGTCATTGAGTACAATGCCCCAATCGGCATGGATCACAATAGACACCTGCAACAACTGGAAAGGCCATAAAAGTGCCTCACAAAGAGGATCTTAAGCTTTAAACAGTTGTCCTATATGAACAGACTCAAAAAACTCCATTTAATTTCTGTCTCATATCGTCTACTTAGAGCCAATCTCCACTTCACTTACAAAGCCACGTCTGAACCAGCTTGTGTTAGAAATGCTACATCTAAAGAAATTCCAGTCCTTCCACACCACATGCTCCAGAGACCTCAACCTCATTACCACAATTGACAGAACATGCTGGAGGGACAGGTTCATAACCTAGAGACTGCCCATGCTATGGAATAGACTTCCTATACATGTCAAGCAGAGCACATCAATGGCCTTCTTCAAGAGAAATCTTGATGAGTGGATGGGAAATAGAAAATTCACCCCGAGGATCACTCCAGTGGCTCTACTCAACAGAGGCACTGGGAACTAAGGTTGGGTGGCACGATGCCAGGGTAATCCTATGGGCTAGGCTTGTAAAGGCTCAAGGGCCATTAGCCTAGTACACACCTATGAACCTATGAACTAAAGTCCCTGTCACTGTACTCTGTATCATATAGACTTCTTAGTGGAGACTTATGCCTGGCTTACAGAGCAATCTCAGATCAAAATCTAATGAACTTGCTGCATATCCTTAAATCAAACTGGACTAGGGCTACCCGTTTCAGGGACCTAAATATGGCATGAGACTTAAATAGGACATGCTGGAGGGACACATTTATCTCCCAGCAACTGCCACATCTTTGGAATGGGCTACCTATTCATGTGAAACAGAGCACCTCTATGACACTGTTCAAGAGGAATCTGGATGAGTGGAATAGGCACCATCAATTCTTAGCAGGGATAGCACCCACAACCCTCCTGGACATGGGCAGCCATTACTAAATGCAATCTTGGGTATTAACTAACATTTCTCTGGTATTATATTGGGATGAAATGGCTAGGCTTGAAAAGACCTCTGGGTCAATAGCCTAGAAATTTCCTATGATCCTATATAGTGGACTCAACATGAATAAGGACATCTTACACAAGCCAGGGGAAAAATCTGAATTGGTACGACATGCACCACACCTATAAAATGCTAAGCAACATGGATTTCACCAGACCACAGCACCTCTACTGCATTGCTATCATTTAGAGACACTGTCACTAAAGCTCACAACTCTAATAAACTTGTATCTGCAGTATTTCTAGAGCTATCAAAAACCTTTGACATGGTCTTTCACACTAAACTCCTCAATCAACTTTCCACCCTGCGTCTAGCATCGCCATCTATTCAATGGTTCTCTAGCTCCCTTGCCAACAGGCAACAAGCTATAAAATGACTAGGATCTATCTCCACATATCTTCCCACTTCCATAGGAGTCCCACAAGGATCCATCCTTGCCCCTCTGCTGTTCAATATTTTTATCAGTAAGCTACATTCATCTCCTTGTGAAGGCACCTTGATTCAATATGCAGCTGACTCTACTGTCATCTGCTCTTCAAACACCTTAACTCACCTCCAAGAAATCACTCAACAAGCTGTCATCTCCATTGAAACCTGACTTACAATGACACAACTCCTACTCAACCCCCCAAAAAACAAACTACTCCTCTTTACCCCAAAAACTCACACCTCTAATAAAGCATCTTTTAAAATCTTTTGGCAAATGGTACTCAAATTGAGTTAGTTCACCACAACAAAGTATTAGGAGTCATAATAGATGATATCTTAAATTTGACCTCCACATCCAAAGCAGTATCAAGAAAACCCATCAAAATCTACGCAAGCTATATGGAAACATTTTCTGAGCACACTCATAAACAAAATACTAGCCAAAACTTACCTTCTTACCTTCCTACTCATTTACAATCCTCCAAAGAAAAAAAAACTTGAAAGCTCCTACAACAAAACTGCCAAGTTTGCTACTAATTCATTCTCCTTTACTCATCGGTGTAAGGATCTGTACACCCAGGAACTCCTCCTCCTCCACATCTCCTAAATTCAACTTATAATAATGCATAAAATCATACACAAACCATGAGCCTGCCCACATCTTACCCCTTTAATCAACATAGATTTCCCTAAAATAACTCTTACATCAGAAAACAAACAACTTCTTACCATAAATAAGCCAAATAAATCCCCTGGACAAAGCCTATACTCATGCTCAGTAGCAAAAAAAAAAAAAAAAATTATATATATATATATATATATATATATATATATATATATATATATATAAAACTCCTTACCTCTAATCACCAGAATTATTTCCAATCTACACATCCTTAAATGCTCCCTAAAAAATATCTTAGAAAATCTTGTACCTGCTCCTCTGCCAATCCTGGCTGAACTTACTATACTCCACTCACCCCCTTCAACCTAGATCATGCTTCACAATCCTCTCCAGCCTCCTGCTCCACCCCTTTTTGTTTTCCCCCTACCTTACCTTATTTAATTTATCTCTGCAGACCTTTCCTCTCTACTCACTTAAGCTACCTGAAGAGATCCTACCGTGCACTCTTCTTATAATCTCCTTCTCTCTATTCTTCTTCCTTAAATAACCATAATATGAGCATCTCACTCATACTAAAACATCAATCAATTTCACTTCAGTGTCTCTAATCATCTAATCTCTGATATCTCGTTAAATATCTTATTAGAATTGTCTCAGATCTCATTTACCACACACTTATCTATGTAACAAATAATATGACTATTGAATTTTTCCTCACATATTCTCTTCAACATCAACTCATGTTATTGTTCTATGTTTTTATAATTACAACACTTTGTTTCACTTTTATGTTTTGTAGTGTAACATGATACTTTGCAATTTAAAATATTTGGACTTGCTGTTTTGTACTGTAACATGATATTTTGTGATTGAAAATAATCTGTATTTGATTTTTGAAATATTATGATTGTGGAGCTTTTCTCCCCAGGCCTCCACTGAAAATGGGCATTTTCTGGCCCAGTCAAACATTCCCAGTAAACAAATGTCAAATAAATAAATAAATTAATTAATTAATTAATTAATTAATTAATTAATTAATTAATAAACCTCTGTCAAAACTCACTACAGTAGTACATTTATCAAATGCTCTGCTACAGAGATGGGTTAGACGTGGATCAACAGCTGTAAGAAATCCTTTAGGAAAACTAAGAGGATGATAACTTCAGATACAGTCCTCATGATCTAAGACACTTCCTTACCATTCACACTGGCATATAAATGGCAAAAATGTGTCCTGTGGGGTTTACCTAAAAACGCTGAAAGTCCACAACGCCGACAACGAGAACACCAACACCGGAAGATCAACAATGGAGAAGACTGAAAGTTGAGAATCCTGATGCTGAGAACACTGACATGTTTTGGTAAGTGTGCGATAGGGACGGACCTTTGTTTTAGGGGTGGGTTAAGTGAGTTAGGGTTAGTGTGTGGGTAAGATAAGTGTGCGATAGCGACGGACCTTAGGGTTAGGGTTTGGGTTAAGGTTAGTGCATAGATAGTTGTGTATGTAAGGTTTAGTGTAGGTTTGTAGGGTTTTTGGTGTGCTTGTGTTGTGTGTGTGTTTTTCGGGAAAGGTAGTTGTTTTGTTGATTGTCAAGATTGTGGTTTGTCGGGCATGTGAAGTTTCGTGTTTTTGAACTTTTGGTTTTGTCATGTCAGTTATTTCGTTGTCGGTGTTTTGGCGTGTTGGTGTTATCAGGTAGACCCGTCCTGTGACATTGGTGCTAGGTTGTTGCACATATGGCAAGAGGGCATCAAATACCTGGTGCTTTTTGTTTTTAGATCATTGTCTTAAACAGAGATACTTATGCTCCTATTGACTGGGACGCTGTTAGTCTAATTTGGGGTGTAAGGGAATTCAACTACTGTCTGTACAGCCAAATGTTATTCACTGACTGTCAACTCTAAGTTTCAATTTTTGACCAAAATAATAAGTCCCAGTAAAAACTGCAGCAGCATCAGGCTTTCCTTTTAGGAACTCATACTTCTGACATCAAATTTTAGAAAACAAAGCAACCCAATAATATTGACTTATCCTCTCGCAGGCAGATGGAAACAAGATCTCCTTACAATGATTTCTTAGAAATGTTCCATTCAGCACCAGTAAAGCCACTCAAATCCAAATGAAGACAAGAAGCAATCCTATGCTAGTCCATATGTAACTTGCTGATTCTAGAATATGCAGCAAGAATGGGACAGTTCTCTGTCTGCCAAGGGACTTTGATATATGGTGCATGTGTAGTCAGTCTTACAAAACTATATGATAGATTACTTGACAGTCTGCAAGAGGGACACCTAGAGGCAGATAAGGTGAGTATTGGTTGTAGTTATGTTTGGTGGATAGGCATTGATATTGCATGCTAGAGTGCTTGACAGTCTGCAAGAGGGACACCTTGGAACAGATAAAATGAGTCTTGCTTTTAGTGTTATATTGGTGGCTAGGCATTGATACACAAGTTAAAGATGTATCAAGGTATTTTCCAGGATGTCACACGATAGAGAGCTCACCACCCCTAGCATCATTGCAACCCCATAGAAATTGACATCATCACCATGGAAATGTGCACTTTGATTTTGTCATACAACTCATGGACCTTATCCCTGGGATTGAGAAACATTATCACTATTATTGTGTTCTATCTACAACTCATAGTAGCCATTTCTAATTCAAACACATCTCTGCCTCAGTGCTTGTATCCTAGGAGGTGCAGCACTGTGGTGGGGTGACTTTCTCGCTTACAGCAAATGAAAATGAGGCATGCTCAGTGAGAGGCATATGATAATGAGTCATGTGATCTTCCCTGGAAATGCCTGCAGTAAGTGATTTGCACAGCTGAACAATTCATAGAACTTCTTGGCTGTGTAAGTCACCACCGCAACCAGCCAGGTTACTTAACATGGCCAAAGATTTGATTTCACCCATTACTTTATATGGGAGAGATTGTATTAGAGATAAGTGGTAGGGAGTTTACAGGACAGGTAGTGGTGGGGGATGTGTGCACATGTGTGAGTGAGTGAGTGCAGCTGCATGAATGAGTATATGCAATGGTATTGGTGGTAATAACTAAAAGATGAGCGATGCACCACACCATAAAATGTATCTCAACGATTTATTCAGAGCTGTATCTCAACAAGACAAAAAACAACAAACAACGCATTAGCGCTTTCAGTTATCAAAGCCTTCTTCAGATCCACAGTCAAAAGCCACACCTCAATCTAATATAAAGCATATAACAGCCAATGACAAAAAACATGTAAACAAGCTGCTTTGCTCTAGCCAATACAAGTGCTTATACAAGCGCTTCATCATCCAATGTGTTTCGTTATTCTAATTAGCTTTGACTAGCAAGTTAAGATGAAAAATGTAAATTAGACTTCGCTTTCTCAAACATCATTGGTCTCAGCTAGCAAATGAAAGCAGAAATGTAAATCAGACTTTACTTGCTTAAAAATCATTGGTTTACTTTAAGCATTAGACAAAATCTAGCTTTAACTAGCAAGTTAGGATGGAAAATAGAAATTAAAACTTCACTTTCTCAAACATCATTGGTCTGGGCTAGCAAATGAAAGCAGAAATGTAAATCAGACTTTGCTTGCTTAAAAATCATTGGTTTGCGTTAAACATTAGACAAAACATAGGGAAACTTATATCAAAAAAGTATTCCCTATCACTTTCATAAGAATAAAAGCCAAGTTATTCCAAGTTCACTCATCAAAAAGCGCGATTCTATAAAAAAATTTAACAAAACATATCTTACTAAAATATAAATAATTAAAACATTTTAGCATTTAAAAATACGTATGCAAAGTCCTTAATAACAAAGTGCTAATAAAATATATAAAATATAATATATCTGTAAATTATGTAATATATACTACCTACATAAAAATTATTAAACAAAGGAGCAGAAGAAATACATTAATAGTATAAGCAAACACTATCGTTAAAGATGTCATAAACAACAAACCCTAGGAGCTATAAAATCTGAACAGCACCATAAAAAGATATGATGACCATCTTGAATTTCTATTATAAACAACAGTGACTAGAAATAAAAATAAAAATATAAATATATATGAATATAATACAAGTCACTAGGACAATTAATAAGGCAATATGGGTCATAATCAAAACCTTCAAACAGACGATAGTACACAATATATATACACTTCCATTTAATCCAGGTGTATGATCAGCCCGCAGTCTCATAATCCATTTGGATTATGAGACTGCGGGCTGATCATCCACCTGGATTAAATGGAAGTGTACCAATCAAGCCGTTTCTGAAGAATAGAAAAATTATTCAATATACAGCCTAGCTTATTAAATATAATTTTCATATGGTTAACTTATTAACCACTATCAATCATATGATTTTTATATATTGTGTACTATCGTCTGTTTGAAGGTTCTGATTATGACCCATATTGCCTTATTAATTATCCTAGTGACTTGTATTATATTCATATATATTTATATTTTTATTTTTATTTCTAGACACTGTTGTTTATAATAGAAATTCAAGATGGTCATCATATCTTTTTATGGTGCTGTTCAGATTTTATAGCTCCTAGGGTTCGTTGTTTATGACATCTTTAACGATAGTGTTTGCTTATACTATTAATGTATTTTTTCTGCTCCTTTGTTTAATAATTTTTATGTAGGTAGTATATATTACATAATTTACAGATATATTATATTTTATTAGCACTTTGTTATTAAGGACTTTACATACGTATTTTTAAATGCTAAAATGTTTTAATTATTTATATTTTAGTAAGATATGTTTTGTTAAATGTTTTTATAGAATCGAGCTTTTTGAAGAGTGAACTTGGAATAACTTGGCTTTTATTCTTATGAAAGTGATAGGAATACTTTTTTGATATAAGTTTCCCTATGTTTTGTCTAATGTTTAATGCAAACCAATGATTTTTAAGCAAGCAAAGTCTGATTTACATTTCTGCTTTCATTTGCTAGCCCAGACCAATGATGTTTGAGAAAGTGAAGTTTTAATTTCTATTTTCCATCCTAACTTGCTAGTTAAAGCTAGATTTTGTCTAATGCTTAAAGTAAACCAATGATTTTTAAGCAAGTAAAGTCTGATTTACATTTCTGCTTTCATTTGCTAGCTGAGACCAATGATGTTTGAGAAAGCGAAGTCTAATTTACATTTTTCATCTTAACTTGCTAGTCAAAGCTATTTAGAATAACGAAACACATTGGACGATGAAGCGCTTGTATAAGCACTTGTATTGGCTTGAGCCTTGAGCAAAGCAGCTTGTTTACATGTTTTTTGTCATTGGCTGTTATATGCTTTATATTAGATTGAGATGTGGCTTTTGACTGTGGATCTGAAGAAGGCTTTGATAGCTGAAAGCGCTAATCCGTTGTTTGTTGTTTTTTGTCTTGTTGAGATACAGCTCTGAATAAATCGTTGAGATACGTTTTATGGTGTGGTGCATCGCTCATCTTTTAGTTATTGTTGTGATTTTGCTGAGCAAGCTTAAACGGAACATTCTTCTACCTTTTTGTTCATGGTATTAGTGGTGTCAGGTGAGAGAGTGTGTGTGTGTGTGTGTGTGTGTGTGTGTGTGTGTGTGTGTGTGTGTGTGTGTGTGTGTGTGTCTGTAAGGGGTAACATCTGTAAGTATGTCTGTATGTTTGTGTAGGGGGGTTTCAATATCTGTTGACTCCCTGTAGCAATGGCTTTAATATGGAGGAGGGACACTAGACATTAAGGAGAGTTATTAAATACTAATTTAACTCATATAATTAATTGAACGAGATTTTTGCAGAAAAGAAAGAAAGATTTTTAAATGCTAAAATGTTTTAATTATTTATATTTTAGTAAGATATGTTTTGTTAAATGTTTTTATAGAATCTCGCTTTTTGAAGAGTGAACTTGGAATAACTTGGCTTTTATTCTTATGAAAGTGATAGGGAATACTTTTTTGATATAAGTTTCCCTATGTTTTGTCTAATGTTTAATGGAAACCAATGATTTTTAAGCAAGCAAAGCCTGATTTACATTTCTGCTTTCATTTGCTAGCCCACACCAATGATGTTTGAGAAAGTGAAGTTTTAATTTATATTTTCCATCCTAACTTGCTAGTTAAAGCTAGATTTTGTCTAATGCTTAAAGTAAACCAATGATTTTTAAGCAAGTAAAGTCTGATTTACATTTCTGCTTTAATTTGCTAGCTGAGACCAATGATGTTTGAGAAAGCGAAGTCTAATTTACATTTTTCATCTTAACTTGCTAGTCAAAGCCATTTAGAATAATGAAACACATTGGACGATGAAGCGCTTGTATAAGCACTTGTATTGGCTTGAGCCTTGAGCAAAGCAGCTTGTTTACATGTTTTTTGTCATTGGCTGTTATATGCTTTATATTAGATTGAGATGTGGCTTTTGACTGTGGATCTGAAGAAGGCTTTGATAGCTGAAAGCGCTAATCTGTTGTTTGTTGTTTTTTGTCTTGTTGAGATACAGCTCTGAATAAATCGTTGAGATACGTTTTATGGTGTGGTGCATCGCTCATCTTTTAGTTATTGTTGTGATTTTGCTGAGCAAGCTTAAACGGAACATTCTTCTGCCTTTTTGTTCATGGTATTAGTGGTGTCAGGTGAGAGTGTGTGTGTGTGTGTGTGTGTGTGTGTGTGTGTGTGTGTGTGTGTGTGTGTGTGTGTGTGTGTGTGTGCGTGTGTCTGTAAGGGGTAACATCTGTAAGTGTGTCTGTATGTTTGTGTAGGGGGGTTTCAATATCTGTTGACTCCCTGTAGCAATGGCTTTAATATGGAGGAGGGACACTAGACATTAAGGAGAGTTATTAAATACTAATTTAACTCATATAATTAATTGAACGAGATTTTTGCAGAAAGAAGCTGCATCTTAATGAATACAAGTGTGAAAACCTGATGTCTGGCATTGTTGACTGACTGTATTAATCTGAGACATGTACACATCAAATACAAGACACAAAATTATTCATGTTCTGGTAAATCAAAGGCAGCTGAGATGTATGGGGATGTATCGATATGTGTGAGCATTTGAATGTGTGCATGTGTGGTGGGGGAGTACATGGAGGTTGTCTGTGCCAACATGATACATTTGCTACCAGCTGTGATTACAAAGCAAAGAGAGTGTTATAACTTGCAGTAATCACTGAACAATTCAGATACATGCAAATTAGCCAACAATGTGATGTTTCCACATTGCAGCTAATGTGTCTCTGGATTTCTGGGTTTTGGGATCCAATTTAAAAACTCTTTTTTCCACAGCGTTCAGTTTTCATTTGACCTTTTTCTAAATGTGGCCCTATGTTCTTGACAGCAGTTGATGATTATTATGAATAGCCTGAGGCTACAATTATGAAATGAAACACATCATTGAGGACCATTGTGGTTTTAACAACTATGTTCTTTAGAAATCAGTTACCTGAAGAGATCATAAGTAACAATCAGTAACCATTGGCCTTCAAGGAGTTCAACATTTTTATGAAGAGATATGGCATTAAACATATCAAACGTCTTCCTCATCAGCAAGCTACCAAAGAATTGGCCAAAGGATTTGTAGAGACCTGCAATAACTCTATCGAAGTCATGGATATATGACCCCTAAGAGTCATTCCAGTGGTCAGGGATCTGGGTACGCACATAGACAGTAGCCTTATCTTTGACCACCACATGATCACATTGGTGAGGAAATCCTTTTATGTTGCACAACTTATAAGTAAGGGTATGGCATCTAGATCCAAAGAGGTCATTAGCTCACTATACTCTGCCCTTATCAGACCAATCATAGAGTACAGTGTGCCCTTTAGTATGTATCTGACCAGGCATATGCAGCAACTAGAGCTACCTCATTGGTTCCTTACAAAAATAATACAAAGCTTAACAAACCTGTCTTACTCAGAACACCTTAAAGCCCTTTCCCACTACTCAGTCTCCTATAAATTGCTGAGGGGTGATCCATTCCTGGTTTCCAAGACATCAGCAAACTTCACACTTATGAACCTCCTGCATATTTGTAAGTCAAACAGTACCAGACATACAAGATCTAGGAACCTGAATGTTGTCTGTGATTTAAACAGAACATGTTGGAGAGACAGATATGTGTTCCTGAGAGTGTCCCTCCTATGGGACAGGCTTCCCATCCATGTGAAGCTGAGTTATTATATTGCCCAGTTTAAGTACAGCCTAGACCAGTGGATGAGGAAGAGGAAATTTACACAAGGCCTTGCACCCATGTCTCTTAGGCACAGAGGAGGCTTATAAATGCTTGGCCCTCAATATCCTATTTGGATACAAGACTTCATTATTCTTTCAGGATAACTTGGCTAGGCTTAGAAAGGCCCCCTGGGACATTGACCTAGTGACAATCTATGAATCTATGGATATGAAAGACAGTATAATGTCTGCGTACCATTAACTCAGTAGCTGCAGTAAAAAGAAAGAAAAAAGAAAAAAAATGTTGTTTTTGAGCCTAAGGTTTTGTTTATATGTTTTAAAACTCAGTGCCTGGAAACACAATAGAACATGTTGATATTTTGCAAGAAGTATGCGTATGGGATTACTGAGATAAAAAGTGTCAGCTATAAACCATAAGTCACCCTTTGTGTAGTTTTGTGTTATACTTAATACTATTTATGTCACTCAGAAAATGAGTGCTACTGTTTGAGTCATAGAAATGATTTAGCAATGTAAACAGAATATTTCCTACAACTGTATATACCTTTATTTCTTAGGAGGCTTTGTATGGCTTACAGACATATATTAATTGTATGCTGAATGTTACTATATTATTGTACAAGACATATGACCTGGGTCATGTGTAAAAACACTCCAAGGACCATTGCACTTAGGCCAGTTATAATAAATAATTTAATCAGGTTCCACTATGAAACACTGAGTTACCTCCAGATCAAGCTAAAACCAGAGAAACCCAACCAGTCAAAGCTTTGCAAGATGAAAAAATAATATATTTTTTTCTTTGCTGGGGAAAATCTCCTACATTCATCTTATAGTTGGCTTGGCTTCCTACATCCCCTTACTTATGTATACTACAATCCTGGTTGCACAATCATGAAGAAAAGTAAGAACTCAGAAACTAAATCACTTTCAGAGCTGTGGTATAGCATTGACTGTTTATGCAAAGGAATAATTGATGACTTGTAATTTGTGTGAGTGGAATCAAATATCTGAAGCCTTATCCATATCGTACTTGACCACTTAAAAGCAAAGTGGATAGCCACCAGAAAAGGACATTTAACATACACTGTGAATGTAGGAGATCATACATGGAGGGACCATACTGACCAGATTATTGATGCACAACTGCATAATCCTGACCTCAGTTATGCACCTTCTACCTTCAGACTGACCTGTTCTTGTCAGCTCTGATCCAGAAGGATCAGCATATCCTCCTGCAGCCTATATCAGATAAATCATTTAGATAACCAGTTGATATCTCACCAATTAAGAAAAACTATTAAGTAAGGAAAAGGATCCATCTGAATTAATAGATTTATGGAAGATGAAATGTAATAGGACTGAAACAGCACTAAAATCACAAGTTGTAAAGCTTAAAATAAGCACTCACTCAGAATGGAAGGAAGTGTAATGTGTTATACTTAATGATTAATTTCTGCTAACAATAGGCCATAATGCTCAGTATGTACTATATACACAGTTATAAGAGATATATTTGATTAGTGCTAATATGGTTATGGAATCCCACTGAATTTATGCCTTAATGTCATTGTTGATATCATTGCTACCTATGTAGTCATGCAAGTAAAGAAGCACAGAAGTTCTTAATTTATGTAAAAAGGGATTGTAGGGTCCTGTGGCTGTAGTCAGTACAGAAATATAATGCTTGTGAGTTACTACAAATAGAAAAGAGTCCAGCTATGACAGATAAATGTTGTTTTTGTTTATATACATTCACACAGTAACTCCATGATGTCATGAGATACATGATACAGCTCAAAAAAAAAGGAAAGTGTTAACAGCAAAATGCAATACCTGCTCTTGGCACAGAAGCAGAATTTATGCATTTATTTTTGTTTACTGGGTAGTGATTGATCAAAACATGACCGTTTTCATGCAAAGGCTGGGTGAATAGCAATCACATGAATAACGTAAAACATGAGCACACAGTGTGAGAGAAGGTAACAAATAAATTGTGTGTAGACCCAGAATGTGAGTTACATAAATTAAAAATTAGCAACAGCTTACAGCAAGTTTTGAGCTAGTGCATAGCAGTTATTATGGGAGTGTGAGAAGAACTATATAAGGTATAGTGCAGAATTATACAGGTAGCAGCTAGGGAGAGTGACTAGTTGATGCCCCATTTGGAAAACAGATGCACTTACCTTGTTATTTTTGTGTGATTTTAGGTACTTTGGGAAAATATAGAGATTGGCAGACTCTACTAGAAGTGTATGTATAGGGGGATCACCAGAGAGATAAGGCAAGTATGGAGAAGTCATGTTTGCTACACTGGAGGTTACATCTTGGGGTGTTGAGAGAGGGGGGGATGATTGGGAGTGTGACACACTTTGTATGTGGAGTTTTGCTGAGATAGGAGGGAAGCTGTTTAGATGTAGTAATTTAAAGAACTGGTTTCAGAGAAGTAGGCTGGTTCTTAGGTTCTTAGTTTAAAAGGGAACCATTTGTCTTTCGTAAGTTTGAGGCAGTGATTCTTTATGGAGAAGAGATAGAAATGGATCAGTAAATGGATTTAGAGAAGGTTTGGAGAACACTGACATTTTTGTGGAGGCTGGGGCTAATAGGTGAATGATGCACTCTAGATGGGAGAATAAAACTCCTTTACTTGTGGCTGACCTGACAGAGCAGATGAGAAAAGAGGAGATTTTGCTGACCAGAGTTACCTGGAATTTATTTTTGTTCATTTTTTTTTACAACGTGAGAGTAAAATGTCAGAGCTGTGTTTAGCCAGAGTAGTGGTTGACATAACTCTCAACTGTAGGGCTATCTACAGAGTGACCAGAGTTTGGACACTTATATTTGGCGTGTTACATTTTTTGTCTTTGGAAATTCAGTAGCATACTCTGAGGATTGCAGTCAGTAAATGGTAACATCCATTTGTGTTTCTGACTTCATATCCCCCAGAACGGATATGTTACAACAAATCCTGTTACACCAGCAACTTTGTCACTTTATAACAGCAATATGTCAATAATGCCCCTGTGTTTGGGCCTCTGTCCCCCAAGTATGTCCGGCTTTGTTCAGATATCATGCAGTAAGAGGTGGATAGGTATGGTATATCATTATTTAGTGACTTCATTCCTGATATCATCCCAGTGATGTATCAGACTGCCAGCCATGTTATGTGTAAGAGGCCTTATATATGATGGCAAAGCTTGGACATTCTGTGTGATTCTGTACAGTTGGAAAGTCTGTGTATTTCTGGCGATTGTTGATAGACTGTCAGGATTGTGTAGCAGTGTATTGTGAATATGTTATTTGGCCTGTGTAGGGAGAGGGAAGATGTAAGTGTTATGGTTCCTTTTATGTCTGACTTTGCATGCTGCCCCAGTTTCTGGTGCTCTATCAACTGTATATGTTTGTAGGGGAGGACTGAGACATGTCCCGTACCATGGTCAGGCATCATACAACACTGTGAATTGGGCTAGTATATGTAGGGGTAGTGTGTGAGTAGCAAACATGCTGATGGTTTTGTTCACAGTCTCTACTGTTCATTTGGCTTACCAAATATGTGACTGTGATTATGGTGGACGTGGTTGTGGGTATGCACTTTCACACTGGTGTCTGTTTTTCAGTGCTGTTACATCCCTGTAGTGCCTCATACCTTTACAAATAGATGTGTAATTCCCCATAGCAGATTTGTGTTATTGTTGTGGCAGTCTGACTGTAGTTTAGACAGTGCTTAGTGATATGCCTAGCAGCTCAGTGTAGTTTCCCAACTGTGATATTATGTCCAGATATTTGTGGGATGTACTGTTGCCTGGCCCCCATACATGTTGTGTATTTCTGACACATCAGTGGGATGATGTGAGGATTTAAGTCAATAACTAGTGGGAAGTAATTGGGTTTTGGACTTTTGCTATATCAGTCAATATATGTTAGAACAGAAAGGAGGGTGTTACTGCAGCAACTGTGTCAGCTTATCTACTCCAGTATTTGAGATATGTCCCTATTTTCATGACTTCCACCCTTCACTTTGTCAGGCTTGGTCCAGATTTGTTGCACCAAGGGATTCTGAGCATACCTCTCAATTGGCCAGATTGTGTCAGAATGTCCAGGTTTATTGCTCATATTTCTGGTCTGTTCCACACATTCCTTAATTGTATTTCTCTGGTACATCAATGTGATGATGTCAGGATTCCTGTCAGTAAGTGATGACAAACATTTCATTTTCTGACCTCACATACTTCAGAACATGTATGCTGAAACTCACCCTGTTACTCTAGGAACATTCCACATTTATAAGAGGAATATTTACATTATGTCCCTAGTTTTGGCCCATTGTCCCCTCATTTTCACAGCCATTGGCCATAATTCTTGCAGTAAGAGGTTGAGAGGTATTGTGCTGAGGTATGAGTATATATATATATATATATATATATATATATATATATATATATATATATATATAATTTTTATATGTATATATATATATATATATATATATATATACTTTTTAATATGTATATCTTTATAAATAGTTGTATATACTTTCTCATATTTATCTCACCATACATATCTTAATATGTGTATATTTATATATTGAAACATGATTGATTCCACAGTGTTTTTCATTGCTATTAAATACCTGTACTGAATGATATATTTGAAAAAGCAACAGGAATTCCTACAGCTCAGATGGTGTAGTGGTCCATTGCTCTGACTAGTGTGTACAGGGTCCTGGGTGCAAGACTTGCCAGAGCTGTTTATTTGTTTGCTGGGCAGAACAATTGCTGATGGAGTCAGAGTAATTAAGGCAGTTGTAAATGAGTTTGCACAGGTTTGGTGATAGTAAGTGATGCCACCACACTGTTAATCATATAGATGCTTTAACTCTATAGGCATAACTTAGTGTCTCGCAAACTCAGTTCCCCCCATGCTAATTTCTTTAAAAGAAAAGAAAAAAGGGGTAATAGGACAGTGGTGAAAAAAGGGGCACATAGAGGGGAAAAACAGTATGAGAGATATCTAGGGATGTGCAGGAAGGGAGTAGGGAAGTGCACTTCTACAAAATTTGGAGGTAAATTTGGACACTCAAACTCCTGAGAGAGGGGTGAGGACAACAGTAATGTGTTGTCAAGCCAGTTGGACAGGATTACATGTGTCCAGTAGACACGTGTGAAATGGACAGCATTGTATGGGGCATAATTTTTTTGGGGAACAGATTGCCTTTTTTTTTTAAGGTGAGAGTAGGATGCTGGGGAAGCATAGTAGGTATAATTGGGGAGGTACATTGGGTAGGAAGACAGACATGACAGATAAGACAGCAGACAGGGATGGTATATGACACATGTAGAGGTAAACACCTTGGATAGGGAGGGTGGTTAGGAATCAGATGCCCACAAGCCCCAAATGGATACAGTGGGACTGAGGTCCCCACCCATGGGCAGTTACCACTGCACCTTCACTGCCCACAGGTAGCTGTGCTGGGAGCTGAGCAGGAAGGGCAGACTGACCCTCAAGAAGCACCATGCAGCTCTCAGGCTGGTGTAGCTGATCTCTAAACTCCTTTCAGAGCTTGCTAAGCACCAAACCCCGAACCTGACCATGGGTGATGGTGTCCTGTCTGCGCCCGCTCCCGGGGGGACAGGCCCCATCCCCTGAGGTGGTTTCCCCCAAAGTTGGTGCAGGACCAGCAGACGAGGACATCCCAGGTTGGGTCCCAGACATGCTGGGGCCCAGTGCCATGGCCAGATAAGGAGAGACAGGCAGATCCACTGGGATCGGCCTTCCCAGATGTGGTATGGTATTGAGGTTTTACAACATATATGGTTAGTCATGAACAACACATTCCAGGATTAGTTATAACAGCATGCATGGGTGTTCCAATCGACTCCATAAAATGGATTTGAAACAGTTGCATAGCAAACAGCACACATGCATATATGGAACCACAGTGGACATTATAACAGCATGCAGGTTACATTGATAGGAACAGGCCAATAATGATAGTATTTGAACAGGGAACATTAATAATCAAACATTTAAATATTTGTAGAACAACAGGGCACATGTCCCAACAGTAGGTTTGGTGAAAAACACACCAGTCGATATATGTGTATAGATTATTGGTGAAGATAGGGTGGGGGAGAGAAAGATGTAGATTAACAACTGTATAGGCTTCAGTTGCTCACAGCTGTAATGATCATTACTCTACTCATTATTCTCCAGGTATGACCTCACTTTATATCTACCAATGGCCTTGGGTTGGACATTGGTATGTTTGTACACAGTGTATTAATGATATCTTTCTAAGGCTGATATGAACATTCCCTTACCTGGCAGACCTGTGGAGGAAATGTCTGTTAACACTACCTGACTGTTTCTACCCATATTCACATAGTCAGTTACATATGTGCACTCATACTGTGTGTGTGTGTGTGTGTGTGTGTGTGTGTGTGTGTGTGTGTGTGTGTGTGTGTGTGTGTGTGTGTGTGTGTGTGTGTGTGTGTGTGTGTGTGCTACTGTGCTACTGCCATACTCTGCCTTGATTTGTATCAGTTACCCTGGGTGGTGGCAGCAGTGACCATTAGCCATGACAGTGTGACACTTGAGGGACATTTATCGAAAGAGACTGCTTGGTGTATGTACTTATCTTGCTGTCATTTGCAGCCTTGGGGGTTGGACAGTGGGTGTTGCACAGTGTGTAAGTATAGCCTTCTTACAGCTAATATATAACTTTTCTTACCTGGCAGACCTGTGGAGGAAATTTCTGTTAACACTACCTGACTTTTTCTACACATATTCACATATTCCTGGGTGAAATTATGCATACAGCTTACTATCACTCCCGGGATTCGAACCATGCCTGTTTGTGCAAAAAAATGCAACAAGTTTGCTTTTTATCAGAATGAGCTATTGAGGAACTGCTGTCTCCTTTTTGGCTGTTTTCTGCCTAATACTCTCTTGATTGTACAATCTGACCTTGTGATTCTGACATTTATGCATGGCAGATAGTTCTTATACTGTGTATTCATACTTTGACATACTACAGTCTGGGAAACACTGGCTAACACAACATTACTATTCAGGTATCAGATCTTGGTGCATGGAAAATTTCATATAGTTAATCTCCTGTTTTACAACTCCACAATCTTTGTCAGATGAGCCTCAATTATTTAATGCTTTTGGAGTGATAGTTGCTGTGCAGAAACTGTGCACATTTAGATTCATAAAACCACATACCAAAGTAAGCACAACAGTCTGGGGTTTAAGTTTTATTGACAGGTACTGACACTTTTATTGATTTATACCCTGTACATCACTATTACTCTGCTAATATCTCATTTATTCAGTACAAACAATACACATTTTTAAATACTGACAGGTGACCTCTACTCCTTTCTATTTATTTGCCCTGAATACTACAAGCTAGATTTGTACTCATCAGCCTCGCAACACAGCCTTAGCAGCCTGCTGATGTGGGCATCCACATTCATGGCCCTGTCATCTGCAGCTGTACAGGAGATAGAGAAACATTTATGCATACCTATCCATCACATACACAGGCTGGACTTTGGCAAACATTAATTGCTACTGATTCTTACACACATCTGGGACATTCCCTGCCCATGCATCTTGGACCCACTGGACCAAGAGCTCCCTCTTCCTATGCTTCATGTTAGCAAAATGGTGTCTTACCTGCTCACAAGTCCAAGAGATGCCAGTGGCACTGGTGAGATCACGTGCGAGACAGTCCCAGGCTTCCGCTTTGTACTGGGAGCCCTGGTACTGGCCCTGCTGCAGCCTACCCTCATGGTCTTTCACTAGGAGTCCAAACATGACCCTGCACTCCTGAATGCCCCAGCTCTGCATCCAAAAGCATGATGCCTTGCCAATTCCAGCCATAGTGCCTGCAGTGATGAGCTACAACTGGTTATGGGCTGTATCTCCACCTGTGAGGTTTAAATAGGGTTGATTTCCCACCCCTTGCCATCATTCACCCTTTGCTCATCATGCTCACCCACTCAGCTATGCTTAAACTTTACTTGGGATGATAATAATAAAAAAAAAAAAGATAAAATGGATTTTTAATTTTGCTCACTTTAGGGGGTTTGCTCATACCTCCAACCTCTTTGAGTAAGACATCTGGACAAAGTCATAAGTAATGGAGAGACAAAAAGGCACAAACATAGGAGCAATTTTAAAATTTTCTCTTACAAACCTTACATGTTGATAGAATAACTGGTTTTGCATTGCATGAGTTTTCTCACATGTATGATGTCTGGCATTCAAATGTCTGTAATAACATACTTTTACTTTGGCCTTCAATGGCCAGATATGTGGGCAAAACTCTGGACATTCTGTGAATATCTCAACAGTTGTGCGATATGTCTGCAAACAACTGTTGTTTACATTTAACAGTGCCATAACAGCACTTTCTGGGTGCAGAGGGTGTGTTAGATGTGCAGGCACTGCTGTAACATGCCCCCTGCACTTGTTCATGGATCGTGTCCATGTAGGTGTTACAGCAGTGTGCCTTCATGAATATGCAAAGCACACTGCTGTGCTGCACAGACATGATCTACTCCGTGCAAGAATAGCCTTATTCTTGCATGGAGCTTTATTGAATCCCAAGGAAAGATAATTGGAAAATACAAGTTACCAAATTTATTTTACCAAATCTATTATCTTACCACATATCTTCCACTAAGAAAAGGAACAGAACTTTTTGCTGTTTGTTTGTTAACTGGATATGGGAGTTGGTAAATTCTGGCTCTTTTTTGCCATGACTCAAGCCACAAGAACTGATGAAAATGAAATAGTTGTGGATAATTTAGAGAAGCTAATTGACCAGCATGCTTTTTGAGGTGGGAAGAAGTCAAAGTACCTAGAGAAAACCACTACATACACAAGAAGAACATGCATACTCCGCACAGACTGCAAAAGAGGTTAGGATTGAAACACAAGCCTTGGAGCTGTCAGATAATAAACATACTTAAGGCAGTATCTTAACTACTTCAGTCACAAGAAATGGACCCCTGCTTTAAATCCAGTGTCTCACAGATATTTTATACTTGATCAATGAAGCAAGTTATCTTACACAGATCCACTATAAATCACTCACTTTCTGAGCAGTTAAGAGCTTCTGATGTCAAATTACGTGTTGCTGATGGTCAGCTTGAGGCCACGTCCATGGGGGGGGGGGTTGTTTCTTTGTAGGCTATAACAATCATCAAATAAGAAAGCTATGCTTAAGTGTTGGAAGTCAATAACCCCCCCTACACACACACACACACACACACACACACACACACACACACACACACACACACACACACACATAGACACACCCAGACGCACACAATAATATATGTTATTCAGTCGATGGAGAACCTAAACATGTTGAAAAAGAGAACTAGTTTAGGGAAATCAGCAATCAAAATTCATACAGTTTAAAGCTCTTGTATGAGTTTTATTTCTGTAAAAGAAAATATGCAACAAAAGTCAAATCACGTAAGGTTTAAGCAAGGCATTCTTTATTACTTGCAGCAAGGAGACAAAGCATGTAAGTACAAGATTTGTTTGATTTTCCATAGCTCAGCTAGCTTCCTTTATACACTGTTCTGCATGTACACAACATAAATTATCTGATAATGCTTACTTGCAAAAAACATTTCTCAGGAACTAGCTGACCACAGGGCCCCCAGTCCTTATCACTTTGTCCTTCAACTGTCTTTTCCTGAGATGCAACAGTTGTTGTTTTTCCTAAGGTGCAACCCTGAGTTCAGCACAAAGGTTTGCTAAGTAAGCAGACTTTCAGGTGTTAGTTATTCTCTGCTGAAGCCACAGATATTTATACATTATTTACAGAATAAATGCATTAACTTTTAACCCTTTATGTACTGTATTAGCTTAAGCAGTGTATACATTTTCCTAACATTTCCCCCCTTTTAATACTTTTATTCTGTTAACAAACTTTGAGAACAATTTTTCTTCCCTTAACCATTTCCCTTCAAGGATTTTCAGTTAGGGAGTCATTCTGTTCAAGTTTGAGAAAGCATTTTTTCAGTTTATACAGGGGATACAGCAGCATCAGCACACTAGTAACAGTGCAGTCGACACAGATAGCGATGAATAGATTTATTAAGATGCTGCCCCACCCCCAAACCATTTTTGGAAAAAGTCTGTCAGTGGATTTAAACCTGGTTTGGTCATGGCCGACACTTGTTGAATTATTTCAAGATGGCTATTTCGTGTTTGTTGTCAGGAATAAATGAACAGCACTCCTTCTGGATTAAAGTGCACGTACCTCCTTTCACTGCTAGGGTGAAGTAGAGAGCCATGCAATTTTGAAGCACAACTGTCCTCATGGCAGTCAGCTCATTGGTCACCAATACCAATTCTAAGGCAGAAAAGGTGGCATTGCTTAGAGTCTCAAGCAGCTTGGACAACGTTCTCAATTTCCAAATCGATTTTTCCACTTTGTACGCTGGTAGGATACCAGCCCATGATATGACGTCATCACCCAAGTCCATGTGCAACAGTCCTTTATTACTGACGTGAGCTAAGTCATGATGGTATATTCAAGATGCATCGATCTGGTCTACTGGATTGGCCGGCTATTTGACTTCTCGAACGTTCCGAATTTTTCCTTGAGGTAAAACTGCCGTGTGTCGTATGGCCGGAACCAGGTAGCTCAAAACACAACTGCCGGACCAATTTTCTGGCAACCATTTATAAGCCTTTTTTCCGCATATAAAGTAGCAATTTTCCACCTTAGTAGTAACTTTACTATGGACATACCCTTGTCCAGCATGAAACATTTTTTTATTAATCACAGACAGCTGTTTATATAGAACAGAATCACCTTTTACCTCTTCGATTGTTTTATGCATTAGTTCACAAAATAAATCGTAGTTTGTGTTACAGTAGGATCCGGTGTTATTAGGTTTAGTGTAGCATTTGTAGGGGACTGTCGCATTACAATGACTCCATTCTACCTTGACTGTATCGTTTTTATGAAAACACACAGTTTCATTTCGATGACTAAACAGGTGCAACGCTATTTTGTCTGTTGAAGTGACATTTGATGTGTTATAAATTAGATTTACCCAGGTCTCATTAGCCCCTAAAGGGACTGTATCTAGCATTAATCCCCCATGAGCAGTAGGAATAGCAGTGCAGATCCAGCAGTCTGAAACATTAAAAGTATCTGCATATACGTACTTGACAGCTTGATACGTATTAAAAGCAGGATGCCATGCTGTCGCTTGTGTGCGTTTACTGAGATAGCGGAAAAGAGAAATGGCCACAGCAAAAATATGACGACCACAATTACAGTCAGTAAAATTGTCATACAATGCTTCTGTGGAAATGACTGCTGATTTACCTTGTTTCCTTCAATTCTTCCAAGGGGATGAAATTCAACCTTTTCTTGTGCAATCATGTTGCTAAATTTGGGTATTTTATTTTATTCTCTACCCTATAGGACCTTTGGCACCGATGATTGCTTCACTGGGTTTGAGACGGACCAGTTCCTATTAAGCTGACCCCCCTTTGTAGCCAGACTTTTGTGCCTAGGGTCCCAGTGGAGAGGTAAGATTGTCACCCAATTCAAATTTTTTACCAGCTTGCAGTGTGTTAGATGGATTCATGAGGCTCGTTCTGCAATCTTGACTGCAGTTGGTGTCGAAAGAAGCACCTGGTAGGGGCCTTCCCACTTTGGTGACACCCAGTTTTTTCTCTTCATGATTTTTATTCACACCCAATCTCCTGGAACCATTGTCACTTTCGGTGTTTTAGCCTGTTCTGAATCTGAAACAGAATTAGACTGCAACAGATGTTTAGAGTTTAACAGTTTTTTCATGTATTCAGCTAATGTAAAATCAGCTTTCTGACTTAGGGGCATAAGAGGTTTTCACTGGGGTGTATAATACGCCTTTTCATACAATTTTTCATATGGGGTCAGACCTTTCACTGAGGGGACTGTTCTCATGTTCAATAGTGCCAGGGGTAAACAATACAACCAAGTTTTCCTGGTTTCCGCCATTAGTTTCCTCAGTTTACTCTTAAGTATGCCATTGTGTCTTTTGACTAACCCTGCAGACTGAGGATGATATATGCACAATGATTTTTTACAGAAATACCAAAAAACTTACTTAGCTGTTGTACGGTCTGGTTTACAATGTGTGTTTCGTTGTCACTATATATTCTCTCCAGAATGCCAAACCTAGGGATACATTTTTTCACAAGAACCTTTGCTACCGTAGTTGCATCCGGATGTCTGGTTGGAAAAGCTTCCACCCATCTTGAGAACATATTTATAATGACAAGGCAATAGTTTTTATTTTCACATTTGTTTAATTTTGTAAAATCCATGCAGATGGTGTGAAATGGATATGGAGGCATAGGAAAGCTCCCTTGACCAGGCCGTACCACTCCTTGTGCATGATATTGGTTGCAAACCTGGCAAGCTAAACAACATTTTTTAGAGTAGTTTGTAAATCCATACGTAGTGAACACCTTGTTTACTACCTGTGTCATCCCCCCTGTTGAGACATGGCACTGCCCATGGCTCAAAAAGGCGGCATAATGAAAAAGGTTAGAAGGTAGTATTGTTTTTTTTTTTTTTTAGAGATGTACAATTCATCTCTGAGGGTGGCCCCCCGTTTTAACCAACATTTTTTTTCTGCCTGTGTAGTCAATGCTTGCATTGTCTGTAGCATGTCTAGATTTAGGCTGTCAGAAGGTTTTAAATCCTGCACCAGATTAATACCAGCCTCAGTGGCTGCTTGTTTTGCAGCAGCATCAACTTTTGCATTACTTTTTGAAATAGTATCATCCTGTTTTGTGTATGCTGCACATTTACAGATAGCCAGACTTTGGGGCAGCTGTATTGAATTTAAAAGGTCCAGTATAAGCTGTGCATGATTTATTGGTTTATCTGTCGAAGTAACCATGCCCCTATTTTTCCACTGCTGTGCAGACACATGTACAGTGGAGAAGGCGTACTGGCTATCAGTAAAAATATTGGCACGTTTCCCTTTTGCCAAGGTACATGCACGAGTGAGTGCAATTAATTCTGCCGCTTGCGCAGAAAGATGGTGTGGTAGTGGTTTCACTTCAATAATCTCTGTATCAGACACTACAGCATAACCCACTAACTTTCATCCCGTCATATTCTTTTTGCATGAGCCATCTACATAATAGACCACATCAGCGTCCATTAAAGGAATATCTGTTAAATCCTTTCTAGGTAATGTTGTCTGCTCAATTTTTTGCAGGCAGTGATGTGGAGTACCATCCACAGGGGTAGGGAGCAGAGTTGATGGATTAAGGGTCATGCATCGTTCAATTGTCATATGGGGTTGGCTCAGCAAAACAGTCATGCAGGAAAGATGCCTATCTGGGGAAAGATATGCTACTTTTTTTTGTAACAAAATAATTGCTACTGCATGAGGTACCCTCAAGGTGAGTGGGTGAAACAAAACTACTGAGGCCGAAGCCTGTATTGCCATTGCAGCCGCTACTACTGCCTGAACACAGTGGGGTAAGGACCATGCCACTGGGTCCAACTGTGATGAATAGTAAGCAACAGGATGTTGTTTATCCCCATGTTGTTGTGTTAGTACTGATGTCATGTAACCCTGTTTGCAATCTACAGTCTGGAAAAAACGTTTGTGACAATTTGGTAATCCCAGAATTAGGGAGGATGCTATCAATTGTTTTAGCTTACAAAATGCTAATTCTGCTTTCAATGTCCACTGCAACAAATCCTGTGCTGCCATAGGTACCTTATATATGAGGTCAGTCAAAGGTGCAGATTCCAGGGCGTAATTTGGAATTTAGCTTCGACAAAAATTAGCTGTTCCCAAGAAAGACATTATTTCCTTCTTGGTGGTAGGCTTTGGTGCTTGTAAGATTGCTACCTTTTTGTCCTCATTCAAGGTTCTGCCTCCCTTGGATATTACATATTTTAAGTACCTTACCTGTTTTTTCCAAAGCTGCAGCTTCTCTTTGTTCACTTTATGTCCTTTCTCAGCTAAAAATTGTAACAGCGCAAGTGTGTCATTTTTACAGGCTTGCAAGGTGGGTGCTGCAAGCAAGATGTCGTTTACATAAAGTAGCACCTGACTGTTGTTTGGTGGGGTAAAGTTTGCCAAATTGCTTGACATTTCTTGAGAAAATATTGTGGGACTTTCACAATAGCCCTGAGGCAGCCGTGTGTACGTATACCTCTTTTCTTGATAGGTAAATGCAAACCAAAACCTGCTATCCTGGTGTATTGGAATTGAGAAGAATGCATTACTAATGTCTACCACCGAGAAGTATTCTTGTTGAGGTTTTAAACTATTTAATAGAGTATGTGGGTCTGGTACCGCAGGTGCCCTAGGTATTATTGCCTCATTTACAGCCTGTAGGTCTTGGACCATGCGCCATTTCCCATTTGCTTTTTTTACGGGAAATAATGGAGTATTACACAGTGAATCCGGAGATTCGATTAATACACCACTTTTGAGGAGGGCTGCCACAATGGGTTTTTTTCCCTCTTCCGCATCCTTTCTTAATGGATACTGGTGCTTTTGAGGTCTAAATGTTGATTTTGGAGTTATTGTCACTGACCCTGCTGTGCGTATAAGACCTACATTTGACTTTCCTGTGGACCACAATTTACTTGGAATATTTTTAAGAGTATTTTCCTCTTCTTCTAATAGAAGTGCCTGTCATGTTTTTTTACGAAAGTGTAAGTGCACTGCGGGTTTTGCCTGTGTTACCCAATTTAGTTTACGCATTTGAGTACCTTGTTTTTCGAGTTCTTTCTTGGGCGTTTTCTCCCACTTGGTAAATTTTTTGGCTATGTCTACCCATTTGAGGTTTTTTTCTCATGTCAGACTTACATGAGGTCTGAAACTGGACCTATACAGGTCCGTTATTTCTTTAGTAAAAGAGCATGTCACTGCACTGTTGCCCTTTTTGTCCCAGTAGAGATTACGTAACACTATCCTTACTGCGGGGTATTTAAACAGCTTTTTTCAATAATCCTCGTTTGGGTCCAGTGTCTTACAGAAATACAAGGTGCAGTGCAACGATTTTTGTTGTGTAATATCAAGCGAGGGGCTCTTACTGACGGCCAAATCCATCAGCATTTTGGTTATAGCCCCTGGACTGGCTGTGGCCAGGTGCTGGCTATACCAATAAAACACCTGTCCCTCTGCCTGTAATATGTGAACATTTTCAACCTCACCACCTCCCACGTGTCATTGCGCCTGCATTTCCTGCATTGTTGGGACCACGGCTATGCAAAGCTTTTGCATAATGTCCCTGCCTAACAGATTTATTGGGCATTTGTCTGATATTATGACTATGCTTTTATGCTGTAGGCCAGTTACAAAATCGGTTATTGTGATTTCATGCGAGAGGGGCTCTTGATACAATTGGCCATTTGCTGCTTTGACAAATATGCCGTTTTGGGACTGCCATCATCCAGTGTCTTCATCCGGGCGGATGAGTGTTCGTGATGCCCCAGAGTCACACAAAAAGTGGACTTCTTTACCTTTCACCAGAAGTGTGACTTCTGGCTTTGTTTGTGCAAAGAAAATGTCCCAACTCAGGAGGGCTAAGTTAAATGCCTCATTGTCATCATTACTATTATCTTCATTACATCCCCAGTCTTTTTCTGCTACTTCCTCTTCTCTTGCTTCATTACTTCCTAGTTCCTTATCACTATCATATAGTCAATCTATACTATTCTCATCATTTTGTCGTTTTTTCCCTTCTGCTTGCAATCCCTTGCCATATGTCCTTTCTTCCCACATTTGAAACATTCACTTCTCTTTTTCCGTCCCTCGAAATCTTCTGACCGTTGGTCAGACTGTCTACCTTTCTTTTCCTTCACCTTCTTCCCTTGCTGTACCACATATACTTTAGCCCCGTCTTCAACAGAGAAGACATTAACCTTTTCTTTTTATTATTATTGAAGTGTCTTTCAGCATACCTAGCATACTCGAGCAGTGGTTGTAATCTACTGGTGCGGTGGTTTACCATGAGTTTGGTAATAAAGCTACTGATGGGTGCACTGCTCCCCTTTAAAAAGGCATTTTTCAGTTGCTGTTCATAAGTGGAATTTTCCGCTTGGTTATCTGGAATTGGCATTCCGCAATGGTTGTTAAAACACTCTATGAGTCTTGCATAGTAAGTATCTACTGATTTTCCGTCTTGCTGGATGCATTGATTAATGCATGTCCAGTCTGCACGGGGTTTCCATTTATCATGAATTCGATTAGTCAGTCCTGCTACTTGGGCATCAAGGCCTGGGTCATTATGCTGGAGTGGTCTTAATTGTGCATCCCGGGAATTCCAATTCCCGCAGATTATATGCCAATTTGGCCCCAAGACCTGTCTAACCACTTTTTTTTATTTCTTCACCATTTAGGTGGTAACTTAAATGCATTCCCCTTAAGTTTTCTGAAAATTTTGGAAAGTTTACCTTAGGGTGTGGTATGCCCTTAGTGACTTTTCTAATATCCTCAGGACTCCAAGGTCTATAGACCAATATCGTAGCAGTCTGATTATTTTGGCCAGCCCTGGGATTTGAGACCTTAATAAGAGGACAGAGTTCCTCTGTTGGTTCATGCAACCTCCAAACCTCAAAATTCTTCCCACTGTCATCTAAGCTAGGAGTCTACCTTTAATAACCTTATTAGTTTGAGGAGTGATGATTTATCTAGTTTGCCATCAAAACCATACTCTGTTACCCATTTTGAATAGTACTTAATATTGTCAGCACCCTGTTTTTCATATACAAGGCATCTTCGGTTAAGGGTGGATTTTTTTGTTTTGCGCAAGAACCGTAGTTACCCATTTTTCCTTTGTCTACGTAGTTAACTTTACTTTTCCTGCCGGCTTTTCTAGTTTTATCGTGTACACGGATTTTGTTATAGTCTCTTCAGAATTACTTCTTTTAATTTTACTACCCTGTTTCTTAAGTCTATGACAGAACTACATTTTTCTTCATCCCTGACTGAAGAATACAGTACTGACAAAGATTAATGCACCTTTCGAGTGCCTGACTATTAAAACAAAAGACAGTAAAAAACCTTTTTGCCTTACCTGAGCCTCAACATGATGACCACCGATTCGCGGATACCCGTCCTTCAGTCGCAGATTAGAAGGTGACTGGCCTCTTTTGACAACAATTCAGTTGGAGGTCTTTATGCTGTAGAAGAACCGATTTGGTTTCTTCCCCATACGGTTTCAGCCACCTGGCAGTCTGATCCGAGGTGAAGAGAGGGTTCCGGTCCGAAAGACCAATCTGTAAAAGAAAATATGCAACAAAAGTCAAATCACGGAAGGTTCAAGCAAGGCATTCTTTATTACTTGCAGCAAGGAGACAAAGCATGTAAGTACAAGATTTGTCTGATTTTCCATAGCTCAGCTAGCTTCTTTTATACAGTGTTCTGCACGTACACACCATAAATTATCTGATAATGCTTACTTGCAAAAAACATTTCTCAGGAACTAGCTGACCACATGGCCCCCAGTCCTTATCACTTTGTCCTTCAACTGTCTTTTCCTGAGATGCAACAGTTGTTGTTTTTCCCAAGGTGGGACCCTGAGTTCAGCACAAAGGTTTGCTAAGTAAGCAGACTTTCAGGCATCAGTTATTCTTTGCCGAAGCCACAGATATTTATACATTATTTACAGAATAAATGCATTAACTTTTAACCCTTTATGTACTGTATTAGCTTAAGCAGTGTATACATTTTCCTAACAATTTCACAGCTGGGGACTTAGAAGTTCTTCCCAGCCTTTTGATTTAGGTATGTATTATATGAAATTACTGCTATATTTGCACCCATATTTGAATCAACAGATTGTGACTATCTTGAATATTCATGTCTTTTATCTCTGTCTTCAGTTATACACTGAACATTGTATATTTATATGAGATCTGACTATTTCTGATGCATTTTTAAAACTTGGTGTGTTTGATTTGTTTTCTCTTTTCTTCTTATAGTATTAGTAAGAAAATCTATATAAAAATGTGTTTCTGGAATTTCAAGTGTAAGAATTTATAAGTTATACCAGGGAAATAATTCCTCATAGGCTATATTTTACTTACAGAATTAGGCAAACCTAATTAAGAAGCATTGTCAGTGTTAGTGTAAAATCTTGAAAGGCCTATGGAATTTTGACGGTTCTGAGTTGACAACTTTGGATGAAATGTTAGGCAATCAACAGTTGGAGGAAGGGTGAAACTATATAGTGCAACTGGCTGGCAACTTAGACCCTCTTTTAAGTGTAGTCTAATATTTTGTTTCTGTTTTATACAACATTAGCAGTGGCATCAACTCCCCTTTTCACATTTTATACATGGGGTTGGGGTGTAACATCAGCAATGAATGACCATCACCAACATTTTCTTGATATTTGTCTTAGGCTTTTTTAAAACTGGGACTGATTGTTTTGAGAGCATAAAGCAAACTCTTAAGTATAATTATCAAATAATGCCAATCGTTCTCAAAAAGATAATGCTGAACAGATGATTGGTAATTAGGCAAATCACAGTTCACCGCATCTGTTTTACCAGACTGGCTGATTACCCAGAAATCCCTCCAAAACATAAAATCTGGGGTGCTATGATCTCAGATGGAAAATGTTTAGTTAGGAATTTTTAGAGTCAGCCTGACACTCAGAAAGCTTTGGGCCAAACATAGTTTCAGAAATAGATTTTGTTTGCAAAATCCATTTAGGATTAATAATAGTGTATTAGATATTTTTCCAGATCTACCTTGTTAAAATATAGGGTAAGTTAGTGAACTTAAATTTTAGACTTCAATAATTTTAGGGCAAATCGCATTTCATGACAATTTTTTATAATAATTTTAGTCTGTTTTCCCTCTGTGAATCTGATATTTAATCACAGCATGCTCTTTTCATGATACGGAAGGGTGACTGATAGTAGCAAATGTAAGAGATAAGGAATGCCTCAATTCAGTTCCTTCCATCTTGAGAATTCACTATTGTCACCCACATGCTAATATAAAATGTAATGCCCATCCTAGATTAGAATACTCAAAAAGTAAATATCCTACCCATCTTTGTAACGGCGAGTTATGGAGAACAAGTGAGTATTTGCCTCAGCTTTGTAGAATAACTAATTATGTGTTCATTAACCTTTCTTTTTCTCCTTCTCATGTTTTCTCAAGTTTCTTTGTCCATAGGTTCATAGGTTCATAGGTTCATAGGTTTATACTAGGCTATCTGCCCTAAGGCATTTATAAGCCTAGCCCAAATTTTTGTGGCTTACAATCCAGCTCTGAACAAAAAAATCATCTTCATGTAGTGGTCTTCCAAAATAAACAAAACAAAAAATAACTTATATATACATCTGCCTGATAAACTGTTCTTGGCTAGTCACGTCATTGTCTTTAGCCAAATTGTGGTCATTTGTTTATCTTTCACACTGCCGTCAAATGAAGAGATTTGCTTTCTCAATGCCTGCTGCCAGTATATTGCATGTTCAGTCATTCCCCTTAGTATTTACTTATGAATACCTACTAGGAAAACTCCAAACCTGCTGTTGTCTTGTTTTGAACTGAATTATTCTTTGAACATTAATGTTTCCTTGCCTAGAACTTCATTGAATGCACATATGCTGTTCCCTACTGGCACTTTTAAGATCATTATGAACCAGATGTGTTTAATGGTTGCTTGCCTGTTTGCTTGTTTTACTACATATTTGTATGTGCCATAATGAAATGTGTTCAACTGCTATGTATAAAATGAGGTGTGACAATATTGAATTACTAATATAAATGCAGTATTTCCCACTACCCACCATAATTTGCCTGGAAGCTAAGCTTAATGCATCCCTGTGATTCATCATATTCTCTGTATGAATATATGTTGCGTATTAACACTATGAGGGGAAAAGGAGAAAACCTAAAAATAAATATATTCTTTGTTATTTATTAAGACTGTGATAAATATGCTAACTTCCTTACAGATCAGAATGCACTATGCTTTACATTCTTGTCTTATCTTTATGGTTTTCTTAGTCAGTCAGTTCAAATAACAGTTTGTGGCATACATAAATACAATAACTGCACGTAATATCCTCAAAATAATCTTTATAATCTCTCTGCTGTGTTGCAGCAGTGTTGCCATAGTACCAGCGACTCCTATTTTACCATTCCATGGGTTGCTAGGCAGCCTGCTGGTAAGATTCCAAAGTGAGTTGAAAGCTTTTTACTTGCATGCCCTCCACACTGCCCATTGAATATGATTTAAAAGGCTGCTGTTTGAGTAGTAGTGCTAATTCTGATGTATAAATCAGAATGAACATTAAATATTTATAATATTCAGCAAACAGTAATGTTGCCATGAAGATGTCATATTATTTGATGCCAAATTAGATCAAAGATACACAACTGGGAAGTCAAGAATGGACACTTTTCTATCATTCTAATTCAGATGTCTGTGGCATCAACAAGATTATATAAGAAAGATGTGCTTGCTTAAAACTGAGACTACTTTGAAGATTTACTTAATTTTACAAAGCAGATTAAAATCTATTTAAAAAGGTCGATATTCCCTGCTATTTTAGAGAGAGGTTGTGAGGAAAAAGTATCATTTTGAATTTTTTTGCTTTATAGGATGAGAATGAAAAGGCTATTATGTGAATTTACAATTGGGAAATCATGTTCTTTATGCTAGACGCTACATTTTTAAATGAATAGCTATGACATTTTTCATGCTAGGATTATACTTCTTAAATCTGCCAACTTAATTGATGCTATTAATGAGAACTTGCCCATTGGCAGAATACTGTTCAGTCTATTACTACATATACAGCCAGATACATGGAGTAATGTTAATCACTTCCACAATGATACGTTGACTACCTGAAAACTGATTTTTCAACAGAAAGAAAAAATGCCCGAAAATCAAGAAGTTGAAAAACTCCTTTTTTCTTGTTTTTTTTTTTGCAAGGGTCAAGGCCCCCACACTCCCTGAACTTATATAGCCCCCGAGGTTGCATTAACACAAAGAAGGGAGAAATCTTCCTAGAAAGTGCCTCACTGTTGGCACACAATTGCAAATCTCTCCATCAATGATTTCCTATGTAGAAAAGTCTTCAGCCCTATGCGATACATCTTTTTTTTTTTTTTGCAGGTTACTAAAGCTCAAGGAATTTCTCCTCAAGATTGTGTAGGGAAGCCATGTTAGGCTGGCACTTCATGGATATTAAAGTTATTAGCACTAGAAATGCTGTTTTCAGGCATTCCATAATACTATTCATAGGTTCAAAGGTTCATAGGATGTTACTAGGCTAATGGCTCTAGGGCATTTACAACCCTAGCCATGTAAAACCTGTGCTCCCTAAGTGGCCATTGTTAGATGGTTCCCTAACTAACCATTGTTAAATGGTTTGATTGTTTGCAGAGAAAAGTTATGATCAGCACCAGCTGCCCTTGTCCATGAGGGACATAGGTGCCAACCCAGGGGTGATATTACAGTCTCCCATCCAGTTGTCCAGGTTGCACTTAAATAGAGTCATTGAAGATCTCTGCTTAATGTGAATTGGCTGTTTAATCCAGAATAGCGGCAGTCTCTGGGAGACATATCTGTCTGTCCAGCATGTTTTGTTTAAGTCACAGGCTAGGTTGAGATCTCTGTTGACAGTGACTCTTGTCTTATTTGATTTGCGAACGTGCATCCCAGGAATGTATTATGGCAGGGTCAGAGACTGCTCTGTAGGCCAGGCACAGGTCTCCTCTCAGCAGCCTGTAGGACACAGAGTACAGTGACAGGGCTCTTAGTCTTTCTATGTAGGTCATATTTTGGAGTCCCTGCATTCTCTTGGTCAGGAACCTCTGTGGTTTCTCCAGCTGCTGCAGGTGTCTGGTGAGGTACCTGGAAAAGGGAACATTTTACTCTATTAGTGGTCTGATGAGGGTGGAGTACAGAGGAGTTATGACATCCTTGGTCTTGGAGGTGATGCCCTTACTTATGAGGTCTGCAACATGAAAGGCTTTCCTTACCACTGTTGACCATGGTGATCGACGTTTAGACTGCTATCAGTGTGTTCCCAACTCATGCATCACTGGGTTCAAGCTTAAGGGGTGCTGCCTATACTGCAATTTGCAGGGGCTACCTCTTTGCCAAAGGGGACAATGATGCACCTTTTTGCATTTAGTTTTAGACTGTGGCTTTGGCACCAGCCATTTGTCTGTTTTAACCCCTCCTGTAATATGCTAGTATTTTTAGGGGACTCAATGACTGCTCCCAGTTTGCAGCCATATACAAACTTGGTAAGCCATAGGCCATCTACTTTCACCTGGACCTAAGAAATAGGGTCCAAATTGTAGAGGGCCCAGCACAGAACCTTATGGTACCCCACTGGTAACTGTTCTACTGGTGGAAGTGGAATCCCCAACTTTGACAGTGTACCTTGAGACATATGGGTTAATTACCAGCTGGGAGAGTTTCTTGATGATACCTGATTAGGGAATTGTGTCAAAATCCTTGGCTAAGTCAAAACAGGTGGTATGTACTGTTTTGCCTTCATCCAGGGCTTTGGTAACATTCTCGAAGAAGTCCACCAGGTTTAGTAAGCATGCTGTAACCTTAACTAAGCCAAACAGGGTCAGGTCAAGAGACTGAAGGTTGTCTATGTACTTGTTGATAAGGTCCATGATGATTATTTACATGGCCTGGCAGATAAGGCTGGTTAGGCTATTCTTTACTGATACCAACACCATTTAAAGATCTTAAACAGAGACTCAGAGACCTTGATAATATATTTAAAAGAACCAACACTCATTTATGTTTATTTTGTAGCTGCAACTCCACCTTCTGTGATTTGTAATTATTTTTATGAGCCATGTCCACTGATCTAGTGCATGTAACTAATACTGTCATACTGGAAGTTGACTTGGGTTGGGAGTTGACATAACGATCAAAGTGTTTACCTCACAGAAACAAGGTACGGGGTTTGAGTCTCAACTTTCAATGGAAATTGGCTGTGCCTAAAATTGCCTGCAAGGGCAACTAGCCTAGTACTTATTTATCACAGCTAGGCTAATAAAGGCCCTTGTGGTTATTCACTTACTATATCCCTATGAATCTATGAACCTATGAAATAAGTCCTGCATTCCAGCACATAACTGAGATTTTCAGAATAAAAGACCTGCAATGTTACCAAGACCAGGCTTTGGTAAATTGTTGCACTAGGAAAAAGGGTCCACGATGCACCCCCTCCTCACTGCCCATCCCATCCTGGCCAACTCATACTATCATTATTTTTTCTTCTTTCCTTTTTCTCATAGTTTGTCTTTTTATTTTTTTTCTGCAGTTATTCATTCATTAATTCATTCATTTAACATGTTCTAGCTAAGCAATACTGCACTCTGATAACTTTGGAGGAAACAACAAAATTAAGCCATGGGGACTGCTAGGCAACCAGATGTCATGGGATTGTAGATGCTCTGAGGTGCATTTTAGAGCTTTTTCTCCAACCTTTTTATCCAAAGATGGCCAGAATAAAATGTTTGCATATGGAAAAGAAAGACAATCTTACTTTTTTATTTCAAGAATAAACATGCTGTATACAAGTTTTCATGTTCAAAGCTGAACAAACAGCAGGTCATAATAAACTGAGAAGACAGATGCTTGTTTGGGTTCATAAATCATATCTAGGAATAGTACCTGCCCCCACTACCTCCCACTTCAAAATAGGTAGTCACTTTCTATGTATCTCCACCTGGCATTAAACTGGGATTAAAATTACAGCACAAATGCCCACAGTCATATTTCAAGCTGTTGCTGACATATTTATATACAACATTCCTCATCACCTCCTACCCCCCTAAAAAAAAACGAAATCCACCTTCTCTATACCCTTCTAATGTCAGACTGGGACAAAACTGAAAAAAAATCAAACGTAACATATTTGCTGCCGAACGTAATAAACAACATGCTTATTTACTCTCACCCAAAAGATAGCCACCTGTATATGCATAATGTATTTGATTCTGAGGAAAATGGGAAAAAAAACTATTATGTTTCCAGTTTGTTATTTCAAGAGATGGTACACTCCACCTATACAAGTTAAAGTGACCCTTTATGCACCTCTCTAAAGTTTGTGAGGGAAGTAAAATAAATAATGACAGCACTGCCACAGGCCCAGTACAAGATATAGTGACCTCTGAGATTTGGGAGGAATGTTAGAGAAATAATGGAATGTTACCATCCCCTCATACAACTACCATGACCTTCTGTGAGCAACCATGAGCAGAGCTGGTTTTAGGCTAGGAGGAGTTCCTGGCAGAGGCGATTACTAACCCATATTAAAATCCAATTATACATCTTTGGTATGTGGGGTCAGCAGCCTCCAAAGGTTCTGATGGTCTGGGATTTCTGTGATGCATTTATCCCTTACAGTTTTGAGAGATGACTGTAAAACTGAGCAAGTGACAACAGGGTCATTTACTTTCATTCAGACAACTTTTATCAAAGAGTTATAACAACTTCTATGCACAATTCAGACATCCATTTGTGATACAAGAGGATGCCCAGTGTAATGTATTTCACCTTTATACCAAACAAACAGTTGCTACACATTACAATATTGCACATAACCACATTAGTCCTGAAAAGCCAAAATAATAAGCAAAACAGCCACAGACAGCTAATAATTTTCTTCCGCAAAAGACAGCAACAGCAAGTATACCTACTCTCTGTGTGCGTATCAGGTATTCAATTAAGTAGCCCATCTTACTTCTTATAAAAAGCATAGTAGTCCCTCAAATTTAGAAAGTGGCTATTTAAACTGAGCAAAAACAAGAAGGCCAGTTGCTTTCATCTAGCCAACTCAACTCCTACCCAGCTGATATAGTCACAAAGTCTGAAGACTATGTGATATTATTTCACATATCTACAATATACACAAACAAGTTGCCACACATTAAAGTATTTCAATCCAAGTTTTTCCACACAAATCACAAAGACAGAAACTATTGCCCAAAATATCTGGTTGATACTTGCCAGTATTATTGTAAAAAATAGTAATAACACTTCTCACTGCACCATTCACTTAATTCCAATGTCCCACACAAATCACAAAGCCAGAAATCTTTCCCAAAATATTTGGTTGATCGCTGCCAGCATTATTATAAAAAAAAACAGTAATGACACATCTCAATGTGCCATCCCCCTCATCCCAACTGCCATAAAAATAACCTTTCCAGAAATATTGCCAAATATATCTGGTTGATCCATTATTGTACAAAAGAATAATGACACTACTCGCCACACCATTACACTTATCCCATCTGCCCACACAAATCCCAAAGTCAGAAATATTCCCGAAATATCTGGTCGAACACTGTCAGCATTATTATAAAAAAAACAGTAATTACACTTCTCACCATGCCACCCCTCATCCCAACACAAATCAAAAAGCCAGAAATATTGTCCAAATTATCTGGTGGTTCATCACCAGCATTGCAAAAACAGTAATAACACTTATCTCAGCATGCCATTCCCCTCATCCGAGCTGCACACATAAATCTCAAAACCATACAAATTGCCAAAAATATCTAGTTGATCACTGCCAGCAATATTATTGTAAACATAGTTTCACTAATAACACTTATCTCACAGTCACCACTTGTCATTCCTCGAACTTCTGTCCATATATAATTGGATAGAATGTCCCTGATACTAACCTCTGTCCATCATTATTTCAAACAACTTCATGGCTATATTTGAACATTGCTAGCTCTGTACTCCCAGTGACCTAGCAACATTTACGCTAACGTAACAACATGACTACTGGATCACCACCTGCTGAGGTGCCTGATGTTCCATGGGCTCATTTTTTATATTATGGATGCTTTATATATTTATTTATTTTTAGAGCAACAAAACATTGCCTCATAATTGTGGTGCCATCCCAATCACTACTGATTATAAGGGATGTGTTATTATCACATACAGAAACCTCTAACTCCTGGACTGAACAATAAATAAACAGAGAAAGAGCACCCCACGAATAACAGTGCCATAGGAGGTCTCTTAGTTTGCCAAGTCATAAGGCCAGCCCTGACTGATACAAATTAACAGTATCATGGGATTCATGTTTTGCTCATCACAAGCTCACTCAGACACAACTCAGTGAGATTGGGACTGCAAAACTGTTCTTTTATAGGGTGTTTTGCCTCTTAAACCCATAGTGTGGTGATTTTACCTGTGCTCTTCTTACATAATATGTGAACAGTGAAGAAACAGGGTTCAGAAATTACTGAGGTATGTCTCCACAAGTGGAGTTTGTAAAGACTCGGTTTCTTTTTTCCTACTCACATGCTCCTCAGCTGATCATCATCTACCTATAAGCAGCATTTTTACCTTAACTGTTATTGATACTATCCCCCAGGGGCTGTTGGGTTGGGAAGGGGGCATGGAGTGGTGCTGCCTGCTGTGTAACATATACTAGTCAGGTAAGCCAGAGGATTTTTTTAGTATAACCCAAATGAGCAGAAATAGTGACATCACTCACATCACCCCACATAACACCCCCAAATATCAAAGCTAATAGCAATCTGCCCCATGATTGTGGCACCATCCTCATCACCAAGGAGGAATCATGGATGTGTTATAATCACACACAGAAAAATCTAACTCCTGGAGTAGACAAACTAGCAAAGGCACTCCTTCCCACCATACCCTTCCTGGCTCCTCCAGTGCTCAGAGCTGCTAGCTGAGTGTCAGGTCACCTGGGTCATAGTCAGGGTCATACCTTTCAGCCTGCAGACACTGAAAATAAGAACAAAGGGCCTCAAAAATAGGAACAACCAGCTAAAATCTGGACATCTAATTAATGTAAAAATTGATCACCAAATAGTGCATAGCTCTTCCATTAGGAATGTGAAATACTACTCAGAAACACATTTAAAAAAAGGAGTTGCAAAAATGATGGAAAATATAAGCACATTATCAAAATGATAGAGTAAATCTGTAGACTTACACTTTAAGATCCAAGAAATATTTAAGGATATGGCCAGAGGGACCAGTCTCAGCACTTCAAGATTCTTTTGAAAGCAGAGATTGGAACATGTTCAAAGAGGCAGCCATTGTAAACTGGCACATCAACCTAGGTGAGTACACAGAGTCTGCGATGGGATATGCACCAAAGTGCATGGATGATGTGACAGTCAATAAGAATATCACCATACAGGCCAACCATGGCTTACAAGTGGAGTGTACAAGCTTCTGAGAGCACACAATGCCACTTCTGATGAAAGGAGGTACTGTCAGCCATGCTAGGAGAAGTAGGGCAGTGGATTTATGACTGTGCCAGCACAGTTATCTGGAATTTTGTAAATCATTGTATGTCATGTGTATAGCAAACGTGTCTGTATACATGCTTGTGCTGAAAATTTATTTGTGAAGTTTGCTTGTGTTAAAATCTATCAACAATGCACCCTGCTGGATTGAAAAGAACTGTATATGCATTCTTGTAACTGAATTAAATGTATATGTTTTAATAGAAGATACTGGGACAGCAGTAGTTAACAAGCTAGCTTACTTTAAGAAAAATAAGAGAAATGTAAATGAGCTGTTAAACCATTAAAATGCCACCCACAGTACTGAATAGGACTGGAGACGGTGGGTCAGGAATAAGCCTTTGTTCATTAACTCAGTAAAAAGAGGGGAAGCCCCAAGCACTGCCATAAACATTTAGATGTATATTGTAGCCACCTATGCTAAATTCCCGTCTCAGCTTCAAAGGGGAATACTGTGAAAACCTAGAGTCAGGTGACCAGGTGAGGTCATTCTGCAAGCCATCTTGGATATTATATTTTATAGGGAGTAATCCCTGAATATTGAGTATTCTGTTTTGGGGAACCTGACTAGAAAGACTGCTGATGTATTTCATTGTGTCTTGCTCCATCAAGTACAATATTAGGAAATAGCAATTCTCCTAGATTCAGTCAAGAATATAGTGAAGCCTATTTCAGAAATAGTTTTTCTTTATTTATATGAGTCTGTCCATCAATGTTATTTTTAGTATTTCCTCTGATTTGAACTCTGTGGTTTACTGTAAATATATATTTAGCATTTTCATGCTCTTTTATTATTTATTATTAAATATATTTAAAATTTTATTGTGGTTGGTCCTTGTAGAAAATATTTAAGCTCTGAGAGAATTTGTACATATTTATTTGGTGACAATTCTGGTCACTCCTGAAAGCCTTGTTGTTTGGTCAACATTGCCATTTGTATTAATATTAACTTCACTCAGGATAATTGTATACCCTTTAAAATGTTTTTAGTACTTAATAAATAAGCACCTATCCAGGCATGTCTAAGGGTCATCTCCTGGTGTTTTCTTCTGTCTACCTGATGAATGGGCATCTTGGGGCAATGCAGAAGTTGCCTCATGTACACAGACAACCCTCTCCTCCTACCACGCAACACTACAACCTGTAAGAGATATACTTATATAGCCAAACTGGAAGCAAAGCTCTCTTCACCCAAGACTGGACTAGACAGTCAAGAGGAAAAGGTAAACACTTGCACCACACTCATCACATAGTCCCTCAAAACCTACACCACCAAAACACACACATAGCAACACAAAACACACACCTACATTCACGGAGACTCTCAAAAAAATCTGCTCAGAGACCTCCACCCCCCCTCCCAACAGAGACCTCCAAAGCAGAAACGCATGCAACCTCAACCCCCCCAAAACAACCCAAATGACACATAGCCCACAAATTCAGTGTGACACTCAACCACAGTCCATAAGGCATAACAACATACCCAACACTCTAGTCAGAGATGACTCTATAGTCAGGCACACTGATATTCCACTCACCAGGCTAAACAAGGATAAAGTTACTGTCAGTTGCTTGTCGGGTGCCAGGATCCACCTCATAATGCACGCACTCAGGACACTCCACAATAAGTACAAATATGACTCTGTCATTGTCCATGTTGGTGTGAATGACCTGAGACGTACCTCCCTGAACTACATAAAAAGAGACATGGAGGAGCTCTCCGATCTTGTAGCCCAGGCAGGTATGATCCAAGCCATGAATAGCATCCTGCTATCACTCAGAATGATACCACAGTACAAGGACAAAATGATTGACTTCAAGAATTGGCTAAGCTTCTGGTGTCATTCTAAGGGGATCCAGTATCTGTCTGCCTGAGATGACATGATCAGCAGACCACGATGCTTTGCCAGAGATGGCCTGTACCTGTCACCCTTGGAATTCTGAATACTGGCTAAGGCTCTTGCCATCTCTATAGTGCCTTTTTTGGACAAACTTCAAATGACAAATTCACCACCGTAACAGGTACAAGTAAACAAAATCTGAGGGTAATGCTACTCAATGCTAGATATCTAAACCTCAAAATGCATTCACTCGAGGCACTCCGTAAAATGGAAAACATTGACATCTGTGCAGTGACAGAGACCTGGTTCAAGGCTCCAGAGAGCACCCCTGCATTACCAGGCTATAATTCATACCACACCTTTCGGCCACCTAACCTGGACCAAAACACTAAAAGTGGAGGCATGTCCATATTCATTAAGGATATCCACACCTGCAGGCTAGTTGCTCAGCATAATGCATCCGAGATTATTCAAGTGCAACTAACTCTGTGCAAGACCGCAATCCAAATTGTAACTTAATACAGATCCCCCACCATGCCCCAGGATTCCCACTCCTCATTTCTTGATACACTGGAAAATATTAGGGTACAACCCAACATCCAAATAATGGGTGATTTCAACTACCCCACTATTAATTGGGAAAACTACTCATGTACCAACTCCTTTGCTCAATGTTTTCTGGAATACATAAATTCCAATGCCTTGGATCAACTTATCCACATCCCCAACAGGGGCAGCAATATCCTAGACCTGGTCATTACCAACATGGGCAAGTGATGTTCCACACCAGAGGTCAATTCCTCACTGGTAAGATCTGACCACAAGTTAATCAGCCTAGACATCCACATCCCACCCCCACTCCCCATTAGGGAAACCACAGTAAAATATTTCTCCAAAGCCAACTTCACGCTTCTTAAGACAGAAGTGGCAAACTTAGCAACACCCATGCAGACAGACAATAGAGGTACAACTGCTGAAACCTACACAAAATGCACTTTATAAGCACTTACACAAGTGCATGGATCGTGCTATCCCTAACAGAACCAAGTTGCTATCCTCCAAAAAAGGAAGCAAATCTGGTGGTCCCCTTCCATAAACAAACTCTACAACAGAAGAAAGAAACTGTTGCAAAAAAGAGTAAAATCCCATGACTGGAAGAACTCCCTGGTCAGCCTCAGTAAGAAGCAGAGATTTCTCACAAAATCCTCCAAAGCTAGTTATGAAAACGAAATTGCCACTGATTCTAAAGACAACCACAAAGCATTCTATAGCTATGTCAAGAATCTCAATGGCAACACTCAGATCTGCTCTGAGTTCAGCACAATGGCACTAAATATACAGAACCAACTGATATTTCCAACATCCTGGCAGATAGGTTCAGTGCTAAATCCCCCCCCCCCCACCCACTAAAGGGCCCATCTCTATACCGGAAGAATGCAAAGTTCCTGTAATCATGGCTGCACAGGTAAAAAACACACTCTCCAAAGCCAAGAGCACAGCATCCATGGAACCTGACAACATCCCAGGCTGCGTTCTGCATAAACTACAGAATGAACTGGCACCCCATCTAAGCACTATGTTCAATCATAGCCTCACCTCAGGCTTTGTGCCCACTGAATGGCGCAGAGTGATGGTTATCCCACTCCACAAAGGGGGAGCCACCACGGACCCTTGGAACTACAACCCCATTAGCCTAATGAGCCTGATGTGCCAGGCCATGGAACGTATCATCATGGAACTTATAAAGAAAGACACTGGTAATCTTCAAACTCTGGACCCCGCCCAGTTCAGGTTTGTAAAAGGCAGATCATGTCTCCTAAACCTGATTGACTTCTTTGAAGCAGTCACTAAAGCCGTAGATGAGGGTAAGGTGGTTCACACAGCCTGTCTATATCTTGCCAAGGCTTTTGACACCATCCCCCCACTCTGGAATTATAGATCACCTCACTAAACTAGGTATAAATCCCTATGTCACAAGATAGGTTGCCAACTGGCTCACTGACAGAACCCACACTGTGAAAGTAGCAGACTCCAAATCCGACTTCAGACCAGTGAAAAGTGGAGTACCACTGGGTTCAGTACTGGATCCTCTCCTGTTTGGTATTTACTTTTCTGAAGTACAGGCTAACAGAGAAGGTCTTTGGCTAACAAAGTTCACAGATGACTGCAAACTAGGAGCCATAATTGAAACTCCTAACGATGTGGACATCCTACAAAAGGGCCTCACTGAGACAGATGCCTGGTGTCAAAGCCATGGCCTCAAGCTCAATGCCAAAAAGTGTACTGTCATCCCCTTTAGTAAAAACTTTGTACCCATGAACTACCACATAGGTGGTAGTCTATTTAACACCAAAAGTGTGATAAGAGACCTTGGGACGCAGGTGGACAGTAGTATCTCCTTTGCTAATCACATCACCACAGTAGTCAGGAAATCCTTCTAAGTGGCACACCTCATCACAAAAGGTTTCTCATCCAGGAAAAAAGAGGTAATTGTTCCCCTCTACTCATCACTCATTAGACCCATTACAGAGAACAATGCCTCTTTTGGTATGTAACTCAAAAGACATCTACAACAACTGGAAAGGTCACAGAAATACCTCAAAAAGAGGATTATCAGCCTCAAACAGATGCCCTATGCAGACCGTCTCAAAACACTCCAGCTTTACTCTGTTGCATATTGCCTACTCAGAAGCGATCTCTGCCTAACATACAAAGCTATGTCAAACCCAGAGCTGTTGGACATGCTCCACTTAAAGAAATGCCAATCTCTCCAAGCTACACACTCTAGGGACCTAAACTTTGTCACCACAATAAACAGAACATGCTGGAGGGATAGATTCCTGTCCCAGAGACTTCCCATACTCTGGAACAAACTACCTATCTATATCAAACAAAGCTCCTCATTAGCACTCTTCAAGAAAAATCTTGATGATTGGATGGGAAATAGAAAATTCACCCCTGGGACCAAGTCTGTGGCTCTGCTCGACAGGGGCACAGGAAAATAATTTTCTTGTGTGGCGAAAGCCAGGATACCTTTTTGGCTAGGCTTGTATAGGCCCTAGGGCCGATAGCTTAGTACTTACCTATGAACCTATGAAGAGTCTTACAGTAACTGACTGGTGGCAGTGAATGTACCTTATAGTCTGGGCAAAGTTGGTAGAGTGGGTAATCAGTGCCAGCCTTTCCCAGGTAAGAATGTGTTTGTCAGCTACTTGGGGGAAGGACACAAAGCACTGGGTTCACAGAGAGGGCGCTGGAGGACTTGGCTTGGACACTTGGCTGAGGACCTAACCCTACAGTTGTACCAGTCGTGAGCCTTATTGGGGACCTGGAGGGAGACCGATACAGAGAAATACAGACCCCAGGCTGAGTGTGTTCCCTGTGTGCTCTTAAGGGAAATTGTGCTTGGTACAGAGAGCTGCATCTGTAAATACTGATATCCATTTGTATTCCAAGTGCATGACCCTCTCCAGTGTCAGTGGTGAGGATTCAGGCTTCTTGATCATTTTTCCAGTGTGAGGACATCACATATTGGTTGGCAGTGATGGGACCATCATACATCACATATTGGTTGGCAGTGGTTTAAGCTGAAGGATAAGAATGCCCCTAGATTAGCCAGAGCAAATCTAAATAAGGGTGTGATAGATGTCAAAGATGGCTATGGACAGAAAATTCATAGTCACTTCACAGACCTAAAAGACTCCAGGCATCTGTGGCAAGGAATTCAATCCATAACACACTACAGGCCCTCATCTTCTCAGTGTGTTGACAACACTGAACTTCTCAACAAGTTCAATATATATTTTAGCCAGTTTGAGAAAAACAACAACACTAAAGCAACAAAAGTTTTTACCAGTCAGGACGATGAAATGCTCTGGCTCAACCCAGTTAATCTTCAGAGGACCTTATGCATGGTAAACCTAAGTAACGTGGCTGGACCTGACAATATTCTGGGGCTGGTACTCAGGGACTGTGCTGATCAACTGACAAACGCTCTCACTGATATCTTTAACACCTCTTTGATTCAGGCCATCATACCCAAATGTTTTAAAAACACAACTATCATACCATTTCCCAAGAAGTCTCCACCATCAAGCCTCAATAACTACTGTTCCATAGATCTCACCTCCACTGTAATGAAGTGCTTTGAAATGCTTGTTAAGGACTATATAACATCAAGACTTCCTGCAACTTTTCATCCACTCCAATTTGCTTACCAGTCTAATCGCTCCATGGCAGATACTATTTCATTGGCACTTCACTTATCTCTGGCTGACCTGGAAAACAAAAACTGCTATGTGCATATGTTATTCATAGTCTTCAGCTCTGCCTTCAATACAGTCATCCCCAAGCATCCGATAAAGAAACTGGTTCAAATGGGTATTGGCACCCCAATATGAAACTGGATATTACACTTCCTCATAGATAGAACCCAGACAATATGTGTTGCAAGAACACCTCAGAGAGCATCATTATGAACACTTAAATAAGCAATACAATGTTTGACTAAGTTTTAAAATCACATAATTTATAGCTGCCTTCACAATGATGGGTCAATTATAGTGATACAGTCAAACATTAAACCTAGTAAAACAACAATAATATATCTAACACAATGATTATAATATCTAGATCTATATCTATATCTACATCTATATATATATATATATATATATATATATATATATATATATATATATATATATATATATAAAATGTGTCACAATGAAAAGATTAATACTTGATAAAACATGTTAAAACTATAAATGATAATTATTTTTGTTTGCCTATGGAGAAAGCAGAGTGATTTTAATATCATTTAATGTTAAACTACAACAAAATGAAGCACAACCTCAGATGAGTAACCTCACTTCTATTCAGAAGATTTTGCTTAATTCATACAGTACTACTTCTATATATTTATTTATTTTATCATTATTAGCTAATACTAGCAAAGGTTGATTAGTTACTCTCACAATGTAGTATATTTCAAAAAATACCGACAACCAAACAAAACGAAAAAATGAACTGCAGAACTGCTGGCAAAAAAAACAAGTAAACCAGAAGCCAAAATTTAGCTTTCATCCACTGTTTAATCGTGAACTTCCTCAGAAACATTTTCAAGTGATTTCCAGTTCCTTAAATAACTTACTAAACAGGAAATGACATCATGACCATCAAACTGAAAAAATAAACAAATGTGATTTTCTACAAAAAATGAAGTATTATCATAATAATAACAAATAAAAAAAAAAACATATATATATATATATATATATATATATATATATATATATACAAATGAATGTATATATACATATATACACATACATCTGTATAAATGCAAAAATACAGTCATAAAAATGCAATGTAAATTCATGCTGTGTGAATAGCATAATAATCAACTTGAACATATGAAATGCGTATCCAAAGACCTCTCCCACGTAGACACAACAATCACATGCATGCACACACACACACACACACACACACACACACACACACACACACATATGGACATATAGACATGTACCCACACACACACACACACACACACACACACACAAACATAGAACTAAACAGTCACTATGAAAATATAAAATACACATGTAAAAAAATATATATGTATATGTGAATATCATCATAAAAAATATATGACAATATAAAAATTACGTGTACTTTATATTTTCATAGTGACTGTTTAGTTCTATGTTTGTGTGTGTGTGTGTGTGTGTGTGTGTGTGTGTGTGTGTGTGTGTGTGGGGGGGGGGGTACATGTCTATATGTCCATATGTGTGTGTGTGTGTGTGTGTGTGTGTGCGGGTGTGTGCATGTTCAAGTTGATTATTATGCTATTCACACAGCATGAATTTACATTGCATTTTTATGACTGTATTTTTGCATTTATACAGATGTATGGTATATATGTGTATATACATTCATTTGTATATATATATATATATATATATATATATATATATATATATATATATATATATATTTTTTTTTTTGTTATTATTATGATAATACTTCATTTTTGTAGAAAATCACATTTGTTTATTTTTTCAGTTTGATGGTCATGATGTCATTTCCTGTTTAGTAAGTTATTTAAGGAACTGGAAATCACTTGAAAATGTTTCTGAGGAAGTTCACGTATTAAACAGTGGATGAAAGCACTAAATTTTTGGCTTCTGGTTTACTTGGTTTTTTTGCCAGCAGTTCTGCAGTTCATATTTCAAAAAATCTTAGTTCGATGCTCATGTTTTTGAATGTATACATATAGCATAAATAGGACTTGCTATGTATGGTACAAAATTTCATTGTATTTTCAAGGGTATTTTGAAGCACTTGAATTTTTGCATTTATAAAATGGCATTCATGTTCTCTTATATTTTTTAAATATCACCATATAAGCAAACATTTGAAAGGCCAATAAAGGATAGCGGAGATCCCGCTACAGTGCAGGATTGGGAGATTCCCCTTTCCTGCACTATAGTGTGATTTCGGAGTGAGAATATTTAAGTAGCAGGGGGTGTGCGGGGTGCAGGGGGGCTTGTCCCCCTGCATAATACAGTTTTACTGTGTTTACAGGTAGGTAAATGGTGCTATTTTAGTATATCAGTCTTTCGGAATGTCTATCATATGGTGTTAGCTATATGAAAGTCGGTATTCTGAACAGTCGACATTCTGAAGTAGACCTATACATATATATATCTATATATATATATATATATATATATATATATATATATATATATACACTATGGCAAATACTGATAGAGATTCTCATTTTATATTCACTATTCTTTTGTTCATGGTACACATACAAGGATATTTAGAATTTTAGTTTCTAAGGATTTGCAATTAAAGATTAAATACAGTAAAGTTACTCCTTACCCTTTTTCATACCATAATACATTATGAATTATGTATTTAGAAATTAATAATGATAATTATTAATGATGTATAGACCTTGGATGGCGCAGTGGTATAGTGGTAGCATTGTCTCCTCACAGCAAGAGGTGCTCCAGTTCGATTCTTGGCTGGGGTGCCTTCCATGAGGAGTCTGCATGTCCTCCCTGCATTCATGTGAGTTTCCTCTGGGTGCTCTGGTTTCCTCCCACATCACAAAGACATGAATCTGGAGTATTTCTCCCTGGGCCTCCACTGAAAATTTGTTTTGTTCCAAGTCAGACTTTCCCAGTAAACAAATGTTAAATAAATAATAAAAAAAATGAATACCTGCTTACTTAATCAATCAATCTGCTTTCAAAGATTGGATAATAAAAGAAATCTCAGAATATGTGGAGTTAAATAATAATTATTTAGTTATCAATATTATATTATGGGATTATTTTAAAATTCATGTTTATCAAAAAAATAAACATTGGTTTTATAATATTTAAAAAATGGGATGAAAAACTAAGAGATTTACAAAATAATTTGTACAGAGCAAAAGCAGACTTACAAAAGGTGATAAAAGTATGCTTAAATTAATTGATAAATTTAAGAAAAATTATCAATAAATCTTAACCCACAAAGCTGAATTAGCATTGGAAAAGGTAAACCAGAATTCATATGCAAATCTTCCTAAAGGTCTTTATAGACTTATTAATAGATCTAAGCTATTTAGTAAAATAAATCAAATTAACTCCTTAATTAATGAAACTAATCGTAAAAATGTTTTGTTATTGAAAATAGTTTAAGTATTTTAAAAATTATTTTAAAGAGTTAAATACTGAAAAGAATGAAATTAAGGAACACATTTAAAAACTAAAAGAATAATAAGGCTTCAGGATATTATGGGATTATTTTAGAAATGTATACACTTTTGTCTAGAACATGTTGTCATTATTTTGTAAAGTTTGCATTCAAATTCAAAATTATTGTAAATTTCCTCCATCATGGAGGTACTGTTTGGTGTTGCCATTTTTAAACAGGTTAAAGATCCTGAAAGATGTGCCTCTTATTGACTTATTTCATTATTAAATACAGATTATAAAATAGTTATATCTATCTTGACTAAAAGAATTAAGATGGCTGCTAAAGATTTAATACATAATGATCAGACATGTTTTATTTTTCACAGAAAGACTTCTTATATTATAAATAATCTGTTATATATTATGCTAATTGTAATAAAAATAAATTAAGTATTATAAGCTTAGATTTAGAGAACACATTTGACACTATTGAAACAAAATATCTTTTCAAATGCTTAGAATATAATGGTTTCCCAGATTAGTTTATTAATTTACTATTAAATATATACAAAAGTTTTAATTAATTTGTTAAAACTGTTGTTTTCTTTTCTATGGGTTTTGATATTAATAAGGGTACAAAACAAGGGTGTCCTTTATTACAATTTACCATTAAGACTGATGATAAATGTTGGAATTTCCTTCTAAATGATAATTTACATACTGTTAATAATCAATCTTCAAAGCATTTAATTTTAAAAGGGGTGCTAGTAATACTTCATAAAATCTATATTAGAAGATATTTACTTGAAAATATTTACATGGAACTTTTCTTACACATTATAAAAAGAGTAAGATGCTTAAAATATGCTATTTTTTGTTGATATTGAAAAAAAATCTAAAAGCTGATTGGTATCACATTTGTGAGAAAAATGAAAAGTTTTGATTTGATTTCATGATTTTGTTAAAGCATTGTGGTTTGACAATTGTAATATTTGAGAAACTTTGATTTTGTTAAATGCACCTATTCCAAAATGTAGAAAGTCACAAGATTTTCTATAGTTTGGACTCTTGTTAGCAGTCGCAAGAAACATAATCACTTTAAATTAAAAGTCTATCTTCCAAATTTTCAAGAATTCATCAAAATTGCCACTTATATCATAAAGGAATCTCAACTATATTATTAAGATCTAAGAAGAACAAAATAATTTTAAACACATGGTTGAATATAGATCATTTGTTGAAAAGTTATATTCAATCGCCAGATGTCATAACTATTAATATTTATAACAATTCATATGTGATGCTGATGTTATTTGATTTTGTAAATATGTTTATAGATTTATGCTTTCTTTTTATATGCATGATTTAGTGTACTTTATGTTTATTTATTAAAATAAAAAATAAAACTTCAAAATGCATTCAGTTTCATTCAAACATAGCTTAACTATTTTGAAATAAGAACTGAATACATTGAATATAAGTCATACCAGCTATAAGTCACACCAGCTAAATCAACAGCTAGCACACAAGCACATATTTGAGAATATTTTATCATATAATAACTCAAATGTCAGACATCTTTCTATTCCCAAGCATCAACTATTCCTCATAAGATTAATTAAAAATAGCAATCATAAAATTGTAGAATTTCCATAATATCCAAATGCTTATTAAAATGTTGTATTAATATTCTGTTTTTTTTTTCTTATCCTGCCTCCTATGTGTCTGATGTGAAAAAAAAATCATGCATTCCATCCAAAAAAAAAGAAAAAAGAAAAGAAAAGTATACTGCATAAAAGTACTTTATTTGCATGCATCTGGATGTTTTCTTAATGATAACAAATGGGTAATAAAAAGCTAGCTGTCATTTTGTTGTCTAAATGAGTACTGCAATCAGTTGTAAAATTTGTACAACTAAATGTCCACTGCAACTGACAAGATTTCCTTTTAAATGACTATATATCAACTCAAATGGGGCTTTCATTGCAAACTAAGTGTTTTCTTGTGGATAGTAAAATGGTAATTGAAGAGTTATATACTCCTCAGGATTCAATAAACTCTATGTAGGCTTTTCACAGAACCTACATTGTGTTTACATGTTAGCAATGCATATTAGTGTGACACGGCGTGCCTAAGCTAGGTTTTGTGTCTGGCAAAAATGTTGCTGGCCAGGAAACTATGTAAGCAAATGTGGATATCAACTCCTTGTAAAACAGAGCACCTACAGTCCATGGATTTGCTCGGAATGCCACAGTGACCACCAGGACTTCACAGATAGCTGTGAATCTGATAATTCAACATATCTCCACAAAGGCCAACATAATGCAGGGACATTTACCCAGAATAGGGACATAATTGCAATAGATGTGGCATAGATGTGATAGAATGAAACTCAAACATACATGCCATCCTCTTTGAGCAAGATATGGGGACAAAGGCATACATAATGGGGAACAAAGGCCCAAAACTAGGGACAGTTATTTAATATTGCACTTCCAAACTTAAAAAGCTGTACATTAGCATGACCTGCCCAAAGAGCATGAAGTTTGAAACTCAAATGTTAGTCAACTGTTTCTGACTTCACTCTGCAATGACATGCCAATGATTTGCAAGAAAACAAAAATGTAATGAGGAAAAGATCATGGATATGAGACAAAATCTGGATTGTCTGCACAAATCAGGACATTTGAGAGGTATGCACTTAAATATATGCAATATTGAGTCACATCAGTGCAGAGATCATCCCAATGATGTGGCAGAAAGCCACAAATTTGATAAGGAAAACATCTGGACATCCTGGGAATATCTGGACAGTTGAGAGGTATCATTGTGAAGTATATGGTCCAAACACAGTAAAGGACAGTGCACCTACAGTGCAGATTATTGTGATGTCCCATTCATGGCATTCTCTACTGAAGCTGTGTTTATGATCTGTAGCAGGACATGGGATTGTCATGTGAAATGATCACTCAGAGGAAGTGTGGGTATTGAATAGGGGCACACAGATGAATTGTAGGAGTGACCACAGGGAAAGAGGACAGGTGAAACTCCCTCATGTACAGCAGTAGAGGGCATGTCAGTGGAATATGGTTGTAGCAGTAACACCTAGCAAATATCTATATGGTGCAGTATGGCCTGTACATTAAAAATGTGTTCTCTGTGACTGTCACACAAGGTGACATAACAATGGGAAGAATGTCTGTGTGAGATAAGCATCTTTACATGAATAATGCAGAGAACATCTATCAGGGATCTGACATACAATTGGGATAGAGTGCATATTGTGAAGCAGTGCAAACTGATATGCCTATATATGAGTGTACTCTCAGCAGAGGTCTCTAGCAAGGTGGCCACAGATAAAGGGTCATGGAAAACATTTCAATAACCAACCATGATCATGGACAATATCAGAATAGTACCGCCACTAATCCCATGCCTCTGACATAACATATATGATGTAGCATGACAAGAGATGAGTCTGCACACACACACACACACACACACACACACACACACACACACACACACACACACACACACACACACACACACACACACACACACACACACACACACGCACACACACACACACACACACACACACACACACACATATACACACTTGAACAACTATTGTGATATATCCACACTCTATGAGGTTAATCACGCACACTGTCATGGCAATGTAACATCTGCTGGAAGTGTTAGGAGAGAAACTGCTATAACTGTATCTGGCAGTATGGGCAGTGTGTGCATGGCATATATAAGGCACAATCCACACTGTCACAAAAGAGATACATGTCATTAATGTTGTCAAACACCTTAGTATGTAATGTGTGCATAAGTAGAAAAGGTAGCACACATACATCTGGTGTAACGACTTAACTGGTGTTCCGCGCCATCAGTCATGTACATTCCACAGAAAGAATACCTAGATATGGCTAATAAGCTGTGTAACAGTGCACTGTGACAAAGGTAGTACAGTTCAGTTACACATCACTGGGAAGATGTGTAGGGAGATACATGAAGAAGGGTGCATTATACACAGTTATTGGTGTGATGAAGGTTGGGAACCATGACGATATAATGTTGTGTTACCTTCAAGGAAGTAGTCATCACTTTTACCACATGCTGGTGGATGTACTATGTACCCTGTACCCCAGGAAACAGGTCACTTACCCATTGGTCTGATTATAGGGTGTGATGTCCACATTATATGTGGGTGGTGTGTCTGTTTCCTGATTCAACAAATTCCTCCATGTTTCTTTTCAATACAGGTGTTGTTATGGCTGTGGCAGCAGATTTTGGTATGTGTTGATACTGCCTATAGTATAGTAATATTACAGTTGGAGTCCACCTAAAATGTGGCTTTTCAGCGCTTCTGTGGATCCCTAGTGATATCTGCATTGCTTACTGTACTTATTTCCTTGTTTCACTTGAAAGAAAGTTACTGTTTGTCATTTTTGCATTTAGGTTACCTGTAACACATTGCATTTAAGTTACCTGGCACTTGCTCACTAAAGCAATTATATAAGTCAGCACTAAAAAATTAAAAGCACTACACCCTCACAAACTCCCCTTGAGTACCTTGTTCCCCATTGGCCCTTTTTTTCAATTATAAAGGAATTCCCAATACTATTCTAGCATGTCCTAAGCTCAGTTGTCAATCTCCTCTCCAGTCCAGCTGGGGAATCTGGGAATCTTGAGGCAATGTTACAACTGCCTCATGTACACAGACAACCCTCTCCTCCTCCCAACAAATTCCAACACATGTGAGAGATGCAACCATATAGCCAAACTGGAGGCTAAGCTCTCTCAACTCAGTACTAGCGTAACCAGTCAGGAGGAGAAGGAAACCACACTCACTACAATTCCAGTCTCACATAGACCTACCATGACAGAAAACCAAACACATAAACACACAAAAACATACTCGGAGGCTCTAAATAAAAATCTGCCTAAGCAGCAGAGACCTCCAAAGCAGACACCCAAGCAACCGCTACCCCAAAACAAAACACTGCAACACATAGCTCACAAAGCCAGTGTGCCGAACAGTCACAGCCCTTAAGGCTAAACAACACACCTGATACACTTGTAATAGGTGACTCTATCGTCAGGCACACTGACGTCCCGCTCACCAGGCTGAACAAGGAGAAGGTCACGGTGAGCTGCCTGTTGGGCGCTAGGATCCACCACATAATACAAGCACTCAGGTCACTCCAAGGCAAGTACAAATATGACTCGGTCATTGTCCATGCTGGTGTGAATGACCTGAGATGTACTTCCCTGGACTACATGAAAAGAGACATAGAGGAGCTCTCTGAGCATGTAGCCCAGGCCGGTATGACCCTGACCTTGAGTAGCATCTTACCCTCACCAAGAATGATGCCACAATATGAAGACAAGATGATCAATTTCAACAATTGGCTTAAGTATTGGTGTCATTCAAAGGGGATCCAATGCCTGTCAGCCTGGGATGACATGCTCGACAAGCCACGATGCTTCGCTAGGGACGGCTTGCACCTGTCACTCCTGGGCTTTCAGATATTGGCAAAGGCTCTTTCTACCCCCATAGTGCCTTTTTTAGGCAAGGCTCAAAAGACAAACCCACCTCCATAGGTATCACAAGGGATAAGAAAATAAGAGTAATGCTACTCAACGCCAGAAGTCTAAACCTCAAGATGCACTTTTCGAAACTCTCCTTAGTATGGAGAACATCGATATCTGTGCAGTAACAGAAACCTGGTTCAAGGCTCCCGAGAGCACCCCAGCACTACCAGGTTATACCTTATACCATGTTTTTCGTCCCCAAAACTTGGACTGAACCACAAAAGGAGGGGGAGTATCAATTATTTGTCAAAGATACCCACACCTCCAGGTTGGTGGCACAGCACGAAGCATCAGAGACTATCCATGTGCAACTGACAGTGGGTAAAACTGCCTTCCAGTTTATAGCCTGCTACAGACCACCCTCCCAAACCCAGGAACCCCATTCGGCCTTCCTGAGAACACTGGAAAATATAAAGGTCTCTCCAAACACCATTATATTGGGCGACTTCAACTACCCAAACATAGACTGGGAGCATTATTCTAGCTCCAACACCCTAGCCCAAAGGTTCCTAGAATTTATAAACTCAAATGCTATGGAACAACTTGTTACCACTCCCACAAGAGGGGAAAACATACTGGACCTGATCATCACCAACATGGGGACTCTATGCTCCAGACCAGAAGTGTATCCCTCATTGGTAAGATCAGACCATAAACTAATCTCACGGGATATTCACATCCCGACCCCACCCTCTGCCCAGAAAACCACAGTGAAAAACTTCTCTAAAGCAAATTTCACACTCCTCAAAACCGAGGTGGAATCCTTCAAAGCCCCCAAGCCTGTGGAAAATACGGCCCAGACCGCAGAATCCTTTATAAACGCATTCTATGAACACCTTCAGGAATGCATGGATCATGCAATCCCAAATAAAACCAAGACCCAATCCTCCAAAGGCAGACGTCCTGTCTGGTGGACCCCAACCATAAACAAACTATACAACAGAAGGAGGAAGCTATTACATGATAGAGCAAAATCCCAAAAAGGGAAGGCATCTCTGATCAGTATTAGCAAAAAACTATGGGCACTCATAAAATCGTCTAAGGCCAGCTTCGAGAGAAAAATTGCACAAGACACTAAGGATAATCACAAGGCTTTCTTTAGTTATGTTAGGAACCTGGGTGGGAATTCCCAGATATGCTCAGAATTAGTCCAAAATGACAAAAAATACATCGAACCCACAGACATTGCCAACATCTTAGTTGACAGGTTCAGCACAAACTCCCTCCCCCCAACCAAAAGGGCAAATATCTGTCCCAGCAGAGTGCTGCCCCCCTGACATCTCAGATGCTCAGGTAAGAGCCGCCCTCTACAAAGCAAAAAACACAGCATCAATGGGACCAGACGGTGTCCTGGGCTGCGTCCTACATGAACTCCAAGAAGAGCTAAACCCAAACATAAAACTACTGTTCAATCTCAGCCTTACTACAGGATATGTACCCAAAGAGTGGCGTACAGCAACAGTGGTCCCTCTCCACAAAGGTGGTGCCTCAACGGATCCTGGAAACTATCACCTCATAAGCCTGACTAGCTTGGTCTGCAAAGCTATGGAAAGGATCATCATGAACCTCATAAATAAAGATATTGGGGACCTACAGACACTGGATCCTACCCAGTTCGGCTTTGTTAAGGGCAGATCCTGCCTCTTAAACCTGGTTGATTTCTTTGAAACAGTCACCAAGGCCATTGACGAGGGAAGGTGGTCCACACAGCCTACCTGGACCTCGCAAAAGCCTTCGATACAATACCCCACTCGGGCATTATAGATAAGCTCACCAGCTTAAATATAAACCCCTGTGTCACTAGATGGGTTGCAAACTGGCTCAAGGACAGAACCCACATGGTTAGAATTGCTGGAGCCATGTCAGACTCCAAACCAGTTACAAGTGGAGTCCCACAAGGCTCAGTCCTGGGACCTCTCTTGTTCGGTATATATTTCTCGGAGGTACAGGCCAACACGGAAGGACTGTGGCTGACCAAGTTCGCAGATGACTGCAAACTGGGTGCCATAATCGACTCTCCAGCCGACACAAGCATCCTCCAAAAGGGCCTCATAGAAACAGACAACTGGTGCCAGAGCCATGGCCTCAAGCTAAACGCCAAAAAGTGTATAGTCATCCTCTTTGGCAAAAACAAACTGCCCACAAATTACCACATAGGTGGTAATCCATTAAGTACAGAAGAAGTAATTAGGAACCTGGGGACCCAAGTTGATAGCAATCTCTCATTTGACAACCACGTGGCCAAAGTGGTTAGAAAAACATTTTATATAGCCCACCTAATCATGAAGGGATTCACATCTAGATCGGGGAGGTCATCGTGCCTCTTTACTCATCCCTCATCAGGCCCATAATTGAGTACAATGCCCCTTTTGGGATGTACCTTACCAGACACCTGCAGCAACTGTAAAGACCCCAAAAGTACCTCACCAAGAGGATCAAAGGGCTCAAACAGATGCCATATGCTGCCCGGTTAAAGAAACTCCAGCTGTACTCAGTGGCATACCGCCTGCTCAGAGGCGATCTGTGCCTGACGTATAAAGCCATGTCCAACTCGAAATTAATGGACATGCTGCACCTCAGAAAATCCAAATCCCATCGAGCTATGCGCTCGAGAGACTTGAACCTCAGCACTGAAATAAATAGGACATGCTGGAGGGACAGATTCATAACCCAGAGGCTCCCTTCACTCTGGAATAAAATCCCAGTCCAGGTTAGGCAGAGTCCCTCATTGACTCTCTTCAAGAGGAATCTTGATGAGTGGATGGGAGATCGTAGGTTTACCCCGGGTATCACTTCTGTGTCATTGTTAGACAGAGGCACAGTATACTAACCTTGAAAAAGGGCATAGCAAAATTAATTTAAAATGGGTGGCGAAAGCCAAACACACTCTGGCTAGGCTTATAAATGCCCTAGGGCAGATAGCCTAGTATGAACCTATGAGCCTATGAACCTATGAACATGCTGTGGTCCTTCAGGCAGCTGTTTGGACACAGCATGTGTATGTTATCTGTGATATCTGTCACTTAACTACTGGGCAGGAAAGGGCCTAGCAGACACTGCTGATGTAATGACCTGATCACTGGATCTCAGATATATGTTACATCACACATTTCAACATAGTGAGATGCCACATATGTCATACACTGGTCTACCCATTTGGTGATATAGCTGTTTATGACAATATTTGACAGTGTTGATTGAATACCGCCGTATGGATTTGTGTCAAACGCCTTGACCTGTTCAAGTTCCACAGGATGATACTGTTGTCATCATGCATACCCTCGATGACTTCTTGGAGGACATCTATCAGATGTAATAGACCTGATGAGGCATTAACAACTCACACAGGTCTGTCGCACACATGTGGAATATTGGTGCAGCAGTAGCGTTGTTGCCTCACAGCAAGAGGTTCTCTGGTTCGATTCTCGGCTGGAGTGCGGGGAGTGTCTTCTGTGTGGAGTCTGCATATCCTCCCCGTGATTGGGATGGCGTTCCAAAGACATGCGTAAATGAGCGTGCTTTCGTTGAAGGTTGAACATCGAGCTGGCACCTCGGCGTTCGTGAAAATCTACTGCCAGTCATTAGCGGACCGGAGTTCCGCTGTGGCGACCCCTAACAGGGAAAAGCTGAAAGACAACAACAACGATAACAACATGTAGTAGTGGTAAATGATGACATGTTCGTCTACCTCACAGTCAAGGAGAGACAGGATGTCTTGGGTCTATATTAAAAGCTCAAAGAGGCATTATATCGAACACCTCTTCTGCAACGCATAAACACTGACCACACTAAACCATGAACATTCAAAACAGCGATTTCTTTCCCTGAGAATGAAATCACTAGCACCAAAAACACATACACGCAATTTCAAACATAACTAAGTGGGGGGCTTTACCCCCCCCCATACCCCACCTAACTAAATATACCATCTCTAAGATTGCACTACAGTGGGGTAAAGGGCAATGTCATGGCTCAGGCCAAGTGATTTTTTTTCTCTGGGAAAAAAATTCGCTGACCTGAGCCTTTGCTATTTTCAGATCTTGGTCTATATGTGTCAGCAAAACGGCATTCGCTGTAATACCATTTCACCAATCTAATATAGACCTGATGTCTCTATACATGCATGCATCAGGTGATGTCCCCCCAACTCAAGGGGATGCATGATGATGTACACTCTTCTATGGGAAGATAGGCCATGTGGAGGGTGTGTTGAACTGTGTATTCGACTGTATCAGGAAGGTGTATGTGCTGAGTCATGACATAGGTGATTTGTGATGTTGTCACAACCCATTGATTCTGTGGTGGATACCTCTCAACCATACCGAAACTCTGGGTTTTTGCCAGTTTTGAGGTCAAAATAATGGGGTGCCACGATTCCCAAGTGGCACCCTTTAATTTCTGATTTCCCAGCTTTTTTATTTATTTATTTATTTTTTTGTCATTTTTTTTTTTGGAGTGACATCATCACGCGGAGATGTGTGTGATGATGTCATGAGCAGCCTGCCAGCCTGTTGGAATTTGGCAGAGGAGCAGGGCTGCTCTGGGGCTGGGCTGAGTGAGACATGAGAGAGACTTGAGTTTGTTATTTGTTTACATGTAGCACATGCTGGCTGGACTTCCTTGTCACTCTCATGTCTTGCACGCTAATGCAGCTTGTTTTGGGGCTGTTGAAAGGATTAGTAAAGGGGCTATTGCTTGCCACCATGGTAAAGAACATGATTAATCTAAAGGTGCTGCAACTGCTGCTCTATATATCCTCTCCAGAAAGGAAACTGCACACGACAGACTGTTTTCTTAATGCTGACCAAAGGAGTAAACGAGCAGATCAGTAGATTGCTGTAATATTTATATAACTGCACAGGACCATGTTAAAAATCATAAGAAAACCATAGTAAAAAATGTTGCTTTCCTGAAACTCATTCCTTCAAAGGTTAAAACAAAGAATTTCCACCTAAGCGCTTTCGCCAAGGTTAAAAAACCATAGGCAACTCTAGTTGCTCATGGATATTTATGTGCAACTTTTGTGGATCATTGAGCAATAAACCGTTATTGGCTTCATTGTTTCGGTGGAAATTCTTTGTTTTTTCTGTTGTTGCCGGTCATTGACCAGTTGTGCTATATTCCTTCAAAGGTTAATGTAGTGCTAATAATGTTTTGATGTAACCAGTTTTCTTACATTGAATAATGTAATTTCTGCTGGTGAAATCTACTGCTTCTAGTTTATGGTTTGGGAGCTGCTTGATCCAGTTCTAGTGACCCTGATGGTGGACATGAGAAGAGAACATCCACACACAAGAGGATGATAATTTATAAAGAATGGGCAATTACCACTGTTTATTACTGCATTCTCTTTTATAACTATAAGAGCACCACCACCCCCCTCTGTCCATCATGAGGTGTGTGGGGGAGATCGGAGAAATGGTAGCCCATTGGCTGGAAGTCCACCTAGCATCAACCTAACTGGTTCATCAGAAGTTCAGATAAGAACATTAAACATCAAGGAGCACAACGAGGTAAGTTGCTTGAACATTTCTTAAATGGGTTCACTGATATTGCTCCATTGTATGTGAAGCAGTGATGGTTTTAGACTACTGAGAAACTGTTTTTAAGGGTCATCCAGAAAATGATGTTACCAAGTTTTAAAACATCTCTTTTGTAGTTGAATTAAAGAAGATTTCCAATTATATATGACTGGTAGAAATAATAAGTCTGAGTCAGTGACATGTATGTTGCAGTGTAGCATTAATGTAGCTTAAATGTGCATTATCTGGAGAAGAGACTGTTTTTGATCTGCCCTTCTACTGCCAACCCTCATCCCTGCAATGCAAGGCAAAGCATGGCACATGAACTGGTCAGAACATAACCCTTACCTTAACTTGCATGTACTAAAATTACACTAATGTACAGGCTACATATTTTTATTAGATGTTATGGTTTAGGTTTTTGTTTCTCTTTGTAGGTACTCCATTTCTAATTTCAGGCATTACAGTAAAGAAGTACTTGGGACTACTGAAAATATTCCATTGGTTCAGTCACTTCCTGATGAGTGAACAAAATATTTCACCTTGCAAGTTAAGGTAAGGGTTACGTTCTGACCAGTAACTGGAATGCCTGTCATTCAGACTGCCAGTCATGTATTCATCACTCATATCTGCCCAAACTGAAATGGTATGCTTAATCTTACATTCACTAGATATTGAATATTTATCCATCAGAAGTACTGAGTCATAACTTGGATACATTGAAGATATTAATAAAACATGTGTTTTGTTGTATTAGGACAGAGTGGTAAGGTGTTTTATCAGCAGTTTTTATATTTAGTAAACTGTGTCAAGTAACAGTGCAGCTATACAGCATTTGCAGTCTAACACTGGTGGATGACCGAGTGGCCAGCAAAGCTGCATATGTATTTATGTTGTCTGACAATAATACAGAAACAAAAAAACTGCATACATTATTTAGTAAATAGTAGACATACATCTCAATTGTCCAGATTTTTACCTCATATTTTTAGTCTGTTTATCATAACATTGTGTTTTTCTGGCAAATTGTTGAAGACTGAAGTCAGAAAATATTGACAGACATTTGAATTTCAGACTTTATACCCTTCAGAAAATTCATGCTAAGTCTGTAAGAGCAATATTTAAAAATTGGCCCTATTTTTGGGCCTTTGTTCCACCATTATTTATGGCTTTGTTCAGATTTTTTGTTTTAAGAGCTTGAGAGGTATGCTGCTAGCTCAGCCAAATTCATACAACAGCAGTAGCAGTTTGTCATGTGCCAGACTTTGGTTTGGATAAAAATGTGCATTACTTATGTGAATTTAGTTTGAGTTTTCTTATTACCATTTATTTAAATTTGTTTACCAGTGTAAGCATGTAATTAACAATGTAACTGTTTCAGCTAATTAAAGCCGTATGTTGTTTACGTTCCCAGATATATTTTTTTAATGTAATAATGTTGATATTTTTTTCATGACACAACAGAAGAAATTTGCTTTACTTGATCACAATTCATTCACAGTTGCCAATCTTTAAATATAGTGACACACTCTGGCTGTTTGTATATACAGAAAAAAAATGTATATTAGGTTTGTTTTGTTCTGAAGGCAGTGTGTGGGTTATTTATAATGGGCACATTTACAAAATACTTTAGAACATGTTAACAGAGTGGCTTCATCAGGTAGGTGATATTATGGTAGTGACATAGGAGGTCAACTGCATGTTTAAGTTAATCTTTGAACAATGTTGGAAGAAAATGTTTTCAATAAGTTATGATTGTTTTAGTATCACATTTGTAACCATGTGCAGCAAAGACTTGCTGCTTAATAATTTATTGAAAGACAATGTTGTTTATTTACATAAATTTGTTTACAAGGTTAGAACACTGATCAAACAATGACCAATTGCAAGCTTGGCCCAGGTTGCATCATAATGTAGCAAAACGATGTTCAGGCAGGACATCTGGCTTGGAGCCATTTTGCTTTAGGTTTTTGCTCTGTGCAGTTCTAAAGCAGACTGCAGCTTTCAAGGATTTACTTTTACTGGTCATGGGGCAGATATTTTTCTTGTGGTTCCCACACACTGCATTACTGGATATGTTACAACAAGGTCCCTGTTTTTTTTTTTTTTTTGAAGACATTTGATGATCCCTTTAGTTTGCTTTGCAGGATAATGAATTTTCACAAAGTAATTTTGAACTTATCTGCTACATAAAAGAGCAAGCTTTTTAAATAGCTGTTATCATCTCTGTTCTACATTCATTAGATGTGAATTAAATTACATTAGCAGGGAATACATTGCTATTTGAAACTTAGAATAAATGGTCAGATGATCAGATATTGTTTGGCAGTGCTTTTTGAACAGAGTGTAAGAACAGATAGATTATCAGCTGCAAATATATTACTTTTATCCATAGCTGATTTATTATTTTAATATACATGTATTATTAGGAGGATTCTTCCCTACATGCGCACACTGCCATCCCAGATTCTTGTTGTTGTTATCTTTTTCTATTATTCTCCTTCCTATGATGTGCCAACTAGAAGATGCTCTGTGATTGGTTTACAATTTTTGGCTAATGGGTTACACATTGTGTCTTGTTTTTGCTGTATTTAATTACAGCTTGCTTTAATTTGAAACACTATTGTTCTTCTGTTTATTTTGTGTTTAATAATTTTGTTTATTCTTTAGTTTGCGTTTAAAAGCCGGTATCCCATGATTCTGTTGGAGTGGGTGTGGTTAAATAACTATGTATGCAAATTTGTTGTTAATCAGCATACATATTTGTACCTATTTTCATGGGCCTTTGTCCAGATTTTTTATGATTCCAGGTTGAGAGGTATGATTCTGTGTGATAGGCCTAGATGAATGTAAGACAGTGCATACTAGTTATTGTGATCTGGCCTAGGGTTTTGACAATCACACATTGAGAAAACCCCCAAGATGGAGAATAACCTTTATGCCAGTTGATGGGTAACCAGCTGGCTCACTGACAGAACACATCATGAGAAATTTGGTGAAAAAAAGTGCACCAGTAAAGCTCTCACTCTTTGCAAACTTCAGGAATCTGTGCTTGGCCCTTCACTGTTTGAACTGTAGTTCTCAACAGTCCAGGCTAAAGTATATGACCTTTGGTTTATCAAGATTGTTGATTCTTACATATTGTGTGCAATCATTGAGTCCACCAATGGTGATAACATAGTACAGGAGGAGCTAACACACACAACTGAACATTGACAAAGGCACATGTTGTATCAATAAATGCAGAAATCTTTTTGTAATGTTGTCCATCTGAAAAGTGGAGTTTCATGTTAATCACAGCTTTGACACCAGTCCTGCTTTGCAGAAATCAGTGATGCAAGCACTGGGAACACATGTAGATAGTGATCTGAATGTTGACCACCAAGTGTCCACACTGCTATTGAAAGCCTATATTGTACACATTATAAGTCACACCATCATACTGAGATCTTAAGAATGTATCACAGCACTGTAGTCAAACCTCATTCCAACACTAATATAGTATAATGCTCTTTTTTACATGAAACTCACCAGACACATGTAGCAGCTGAAGAGAACATAGGGTTTTCTCAACAAGATAACACAGGGCCTACAAACTACATCCTTGCGTATGTGGATAGATTAAAAGCCATGTCACTGTAATCTTTATTGTATAGGATGACCTCCAGACCAGTCTCTGACCCTGCCATTGTGGGAGTACTGTATATCCAAAAATGTGATATAGTTGATGACATTGGCAATGTCTGTTGTGGAGAATATAAGACTGTCCCACTTGCTGGTGTAAAATGCTTTCTGTAATGTCAAGCAACACCTAACACACACACACACACACACACACACACACACACACACACACACACACACACACTTGACTGCAGTGAGAATAGAACTCCCTACCAATCTAATTACACAGACTACACAACCTAGTATTTTACGGAAACCCCACAGCTTAAGTCCAACTTGGAATGTGTCTGAAAACACTTTACAGCTGATGACATCAGCAGTGAATGTTGAGAAGAAGATAACAGTGTTCCACATGCTAATGTAAAATGCTGTCTGTAATGTCAAGCATGAGCTCTCACACACACACACACACACACACACACACACACACACACACACACACACACACACACACACACACATGTTCACATACACACACATATACACACAGTCAACTACAGTGAAAATAAAATGACTACCTAAGTACACAGACTGCAGAACCCAGTACTTTACACAAGTGCCACGGCACAAGTCTGATTTATACAGGAAAGCAGCTGAACTTTAGTAGATGGCATCAGAGCAGGCCATGTGGAAGACAAGGTGTAGGGAGGCCTGCATGAAATTAATGTGTAGGCATGTGCAAATATCAAAATGCTGACAATTCATGTTATTTGATAAATAACTATAGGATACAGACTTGGGCTCTGCTGTCTAGAAGCATACCAAGTTGACTACAGGGAGAACAGGACCCCTACCTATCTAAGTACACAGAATACAGAACCCAGTACTTTATGCAAACACCACACCACAAGCCTGATGTATACAGGAGCCCAGGTGAACTTATATTAGATGACATCAGCAGCCCATGTGGGAGCTAAGAGTTTGGGAGGCCTGCATGAAATGGATGTGTAGGCATGTGCAATTATCAAAATATTGACAAGCCATGTCATTGCAGAAGAAACTGTAGGACACATACGTCTGCTTGGGTCTATATTATATCATCGAATGCTTAAAAAAGTGAACGCTGATTGATCGACCTAATTTAAGTGAAAGCTTACAATCTTGAACTGTCAGATCAGGTGATCCAAAGCACATACACACAACACAAGCACACCAAACAAACAGAAATCCACACACATACACCTAAAATCTGATACCTAACCCTACACTAAACTATGCACACACCACTAACTACCCACTTACCTTAACCCAAACCCTAACCCTAAGGTCTGTCACTATCGCACACTCACCTCACCCGCTCCCTAACCCTAACTCACTTAAATCTGCCCTAACCCTCATGTCCACTCAGTCGCACAAACACCTAACCCGAGCCCAAACCCTAACTCACCTAAATCACCCTAACACTCACATCCACACAATCACACACTTACCTGAATCCGACCGGTAACTTTCCACCATAACACTGAAAATACCGAAGCAACAGAAACGGGCAACCAAATTCTTTCCCTAGGAAAAAATGTGAGTTTCTGCTGCTTCGATATTTTGCAGTTTCGCGAAAATAAGTTTGATCAATCAGCGTTCACTTTTTTAAGCATTCTAGGATATAATATAGACCTGTCTGCTCTGCTGTCTGGAAACACACACACCACATTGACTGCATTGAGAACAGAGCCCCTACCTAACTAGTTCCACAGACTGCAAACCCCAGTACTTCAGGCAAATTCCACAACACAAGTCTGATTTATACAGCAGCACAGGTGCACTTATAGTAGATGACATCAGCAGGCCATGTGAGGACAACAGGTTGGCAGGCCTGCATAGGCACATAGCTTCATAGGTTCATATGAGACCACTAACCTAATAACAGTAGGGTGTTTAGGAGCATAGCTGTGTAAAAACACAAATACACATACTGAGCATAGTTGGATGCTCATGTTTAGCAGAGCGAGTTTGTGACTAGCACCAAGTGGTCCTGGCCACAAGTGGCATAGATGCCAGCCCAGAGTTGACTTTACAGTCACCCAACTAGTACTCAAGGTTGCGCTTGAACAGGGCCATTGTAGGAGTCTATTACACAGGTGTGTGAATCATTGTGGAATATAGCTGTCTCCCCAGCATGTTCTGTTTATGTCACAGGCTAGGTTGAAAACCCTGGCGCAAATTATTCTTGTTCCATTTGAATTGCAGATGTCATTTCGAGAAGGACAGGGTCTGTGACTGCTCTGCAGGGCAGGCATAGGTCACGTCTCAGAAGCCTGCATGATGCCAAGTACAGTAAGAGGTATGTCAGTCTTCCCTTGTATGTCATGTTTGGAGGCCTGGGATTCCTCCAGGTACAACCCTGTGCTTTCTCCAATTGCTGCAGGTGTCTGGTGAGGTACAGACAGATGTGAGCATTGTATTCCATTATTGGTTTGATGGGGTTGAGTACATCAGAGGTATGATTATCCTGGTCATGGATGTGATGTCCATATGTATGATGTGCATAATTCAGATTGTGTGTGTGTGTGTGTGTGTGTGTGTGTGTGTGTGTGTGTGTGTGTGTGTGTGTGTGTGTGTGTGTGTGTGTGTGTATGTGTGTGTCAGTACTAAGTCAGATCCGACCACAAGCTAATCACCCTAGACATCCACATCCCGCTCCCACCCCCCATTAGGAAAACAACCGTAAAATATTTCTCCAAAGCCAACTTCACCCTTCTTAAGACAGAAGTGACAAACTTCATGACACCCATGCAGATGGACAATAGAGGTACGACTGCTGAATCCTACACAAATGCACTTTATAAGCACTTACACGAGTGCATGGATCATGCTATCCCTAACAGAACCAAGATGCTATCCTCCAAAAAAGGAAGCCAGTCTGGTGGTCTTCTGCCATAAACAAACTCTACAACAGAAGAAAGAAACTGTTGCAAAAAAGAGTAAAATCCCACGATTGGAGGAACTCCCTGGTCAGCCTCAGTAAGAAGCTGAGATCCATCATAAAATCCTCCAAAGCTAGTTATGAAAACAAAATTGCCACTGATTCTAAAGGCAACCACAAAGCATTCTATAGCTATGTTAAAAATCTCAATGGCAACACTCAGATCTGCTCTGAGTTACAGCACGATGACACTAAATATACAGTACCAACTGATATTGCCAACATCCTGGCAGATAGGTTCAGTGCTAACTTTACCCCCCTCTCACCCCCTAAAGAGCCCGTCTCTATACCGGAAGAATGCAAAGCTCCTGTAATCACGGCTGCACAGGTAAAAACTTCAATCTCCAAAGCCAAGAACACAGCATCCATGGGACCTGACAACATCCCAGGCTGCCTTCTACATGAACTACAGAATGAAATGGCACCCCACCTAAGTACCATGTTCAATCATAGCCTCACCTCAGGCTTTGTGCCCATTGAATGGTGCACCACGACAGTTATCCCACTCCACAAAGAGGGTCCACAACAGACCCCGGGGACTACTGCCCCATTAGCCTGATGAGCCTCGTCTGCAAGGCCATGGAACATATCATCATGGAACTCATAAACAAAGACATTGGAGAGCTTCAAACCCTGGACTCCACACAGTTTGGGTTTGTAAAAGGCAGATCATGTCTCCTAAACCTGATAGACTTCTTTGAAGTAGTCACCAAGGCCATGGATGAGGGTAAGGTGGTTCACACAGCCTATCTAGATCTCGCCAAGGCGTTCGACACCATCCCCCACTCTGGAATTATAGATAAACTCACTAAACTAGTTATAAATCCCTATGTCACAAGATGGGTTGCCAACTGGCTTACTGAAAGAACCCGCACTGTGAAAGTAGCAGACTCCAAATCAGACTTCAGACCAGTGACAAGTGGAGTACCACAGGGTTCAGTCCTGGGTCCTCTCCTGTTTGGTATCTACTTCTCTGAAGTACAGGCTAACACAGAAGGTCTTTGGCTAACTAAATTCGCAGATGACTGCAAACTAGGAGCCATAATTGAAACTCCTAACGATGTGGACATCCTACAAAAGGGCCTCACTGAGACAGATACCTGGTGTCAAAGACATGGTCTCAAGCTCATTGCCAAAAAGTGCATTGTCATTCCCATTGGTAAAAATTCTGTACCCATGAACTACCACATAGGCGGTAGTCTACTTAACACCGAAAGTGTGATAAGAGACCTTGGGACACAGGTGGACAGTAGTCTCTCCTTTGATAATCACATTGCCAAAGTGGTCAGGAAATCCTTCTATGTGGCACACCTCATCACAAAAGGTTTCTCATCCAGGAAAAAAAGAGGTCATTGTTCCCCTCTACTCATCACTCATTAGACCCATTATAGAGTACAACGCCCCTTTTGGTATGTACCTCACAAGACATCTACAACAACTGGAAAGGCCGCAAAAATACCTCACAAAGAGGATTACTGGCCTCAAACAGATGTCTTACGCAGACCGTCTCAAAAAACTCCATCTTTACTCCATCGCATATCGCCTACTCAGAGGCGATCTCTGCCTAACATATAAAGCTATGTCAAACCCAGAGCTGTTGGACATGATCCACTTAAAGAAATCCCAATCCCTCCAAGCTACATGCTCTAGGGACCTAAACCTTGTCACCACCATAAACAGAACATGCTGGAGGGATAGATTCACTTCCCAGAGACTTCCCATACTCTGGAACAGACTACCTATCTATGTCAAACAGAGCACCTTATTAGCACTGTTCAAGAAAAATCTTGATGATTGGATGGGTAATAGGAAATTCACCCCGGGGATCACTTCTGTGGTTCTGCTTGACAGGGGCACAGGAAGATAATTTTCTTGGGTGGCGAAAGCCAGGGTACATTTTTGGCTAGGCTTGTAAAGGCCCTAGGGCCAATAGCCTAGTACCTACCTATGAACCTATGAACCTATGGGCACATAGTGATGAAAGCATAAATTACTATCAACATGTGTTCCTAAGTCTCAAAATACCATTTTTGAGCTTAGGAGGGTGCTATGTATATCATAATGAGCAGGGATACATCATTGACAAAGGGAAGAATTAGTCATTGTATGCTTTAGGTTCATTCTATGAATTTGGCACCAATCATTAGTCTGTGTTAGCCCCTTCTGTAATATGTTACCATCAATGGGGACTCTATACAAATGTGTCCAGTAAACAGTCATCTGCAAACTTTGTAAACCATAGGCCATTTACTGTTGCCTGTACTTCAGAGAAGTATTTTCAAAGCCATTGAGGGCCCAGCACAGATCCTTGTGGTATTCCACTGGTGAGTGGGCTAGTGGTGGAGATGCAGTCTCCAACCATGAGAGTTTGTGTTCTGTCACTGAGCCAGTTGGCTATCCACCTAGTACTGTATGGCGTAATTCCCAGATGGGAGATCTTCACTATGACATGAATGGGGGATAGAGTCAAATGACTCGGATAACTCAACATAGGCATTATGTCCTGTTATCCCCCATCCAAGTGTTTGGGGTCAGTATCCAAGATGTCCACAAGGGTCAATAAGACATATCTGCCATTGACAAGACTGAAATGAGCAGAGTCAAGTGTGTTGATGGCCATATATGTCCCTGTGGATATGGTCCATGCTGATTCCTGCACTAGCCTTGCAGATAAGGCTTTTTAGGCATATGAGTCAATAAATGTAGTTCTGCATGTTACCAGATTGATGTGCATTGCATAGCACATGATATTTGATATTACATTTTGTAGTGTGGTTGATATACGTGTGGAAAAAGTACTAGGACTCCAGGGTTGCAGTGCTTGGGGGGATGCAAACACATAGATGTATTGTAAATATGTGACATACTGTTAGATAGGACCCTCAGGTTTGTAATGTTTCCACATGTAAGTTCATGTCATACACAGGAAATGGACAGTAAACAGCAGTAATACAGCATAATATGTACATTTCCATAGCCTGGCAAGTAGCAGGTTTGTGCAATGGTTAGCAAAGTGCATATACATGCCAGATACACATGTTTGCACATAGGTAAGCAGTGCACAAATGCAAGCCACATTGCTAAAGCCTGGCAGTTAGCATTGAGGCTATGAAATATACCTGCTGCTTAACTGACTCTGTGACAGCACATGTTAATACATTGATAAGTTCCTTTTTTGGGCCAAATGCTACTGGGTTCAAATACAGGTGTATCTAGTTCTTTAATATACTTTTCATTTCAGACTGATAATACAATGACATGAATTGTTTATACAAGATGTGTTGCTGTGTGTGTTGGCATAGTGCAGAGGGGTTAAGTGGCACTGCACAGAGATAACCTCAGCATTTTGCTGCCGCTCACCATCACTGCACATTGGTGTGCGATGCACACCTCCTTGCAAATATGAAGCCCAAAAAGTGAAGCAGTCCATTGCTTTTTCTGCTACTTATGTGTGTTGTGTGTGATTCTATTTTTTGACCAGATTAAAGGTGTTAAAATGGGATAGATAGGAAAGTGTTGAAATGGGGAATAAGCAGGGGGAAGAACAGTTAGTATAAAGTCTCTGGAATATACCTACTACTTAACCAACTTTGTGGCAGCAGGTGTTAATGCATTTAATACATTCCTTTTGGGGCCAGATGGTACTTGGTTTGAATATAGCTATATATAATACTTTTAACTACTTTTGCATTACCATTGCTGTGCATTGTTGCACAATGCACACCATCGCACAATAATACATGAAAGAAAAAATGGCAAAGATAGGACAGTGGAGAAATGGGGAGCAAGAAGGGAGAAGAACAAATGGAAAGCAGGGCAGGAATGTGCAGGAGGGAAGTAGGAAAGAGCCATAGCTGTCCATTTCAGGGTGGCACAGTGGTGCAGTGATTAATGTTGTCCCCTCACAGCAAGATGTTCTCAAGTTCGATTCTCAGCTGGGGTGTCTTCTGTGCAGAGTCTGCATGTCCTCCCTGCTTTTGCGTGGGTTTCCTCCAGGTACTCCGGTTTCCTCCCACATTTGAAAGACATGCGTCTAGAGCATTTGTCCCTGGGCATCCAGTGAAAATCAGCTCTGTCTTGGTCAGACTTTCCTAGTCAACAAATGTTAAATAAATAAATGTCTTTAATAGTGTAAAGTGAACATATGTGCAAAATATTAACTGAATTTTGACTGTCACCTCCAGAGAGAGGGATGACCACAACACAATCATGTTGTATAGCCAATTGGACTGAATCAATAAGACACAGGTGCAAAATGGAAAGCTATGCATGGGACATTTTTTTTTGTGGGACAGGTGCCCATTTTTTTCCTTGAGAGAGAGAGGAATTTTGGGGAAGGGATGTAGGTATGTCTGGATCAGGTAAGTTGGGTAGGTGAAGAAGCAGCTGCAGACAGACAAGACAAACAAGATAAGAGACAGGGACAAGGATGGACACAAAAGATGGGGGATACCATGATTGGGGTGAAGGTAGGGACATCTAGAACCCATGGTCATCAAACTGGGTGACATTGAGAATCAAGTCCTCACCCACTGGACTGTCATCACTGTCACCTCACTCTGCTGCTGACTGGAGTACTTGTCTCCTTCTCCTCCTACTACTACTATGTACAATGAGGGAGAGCAGCCTCTCCAGCCAGTGAAAGCATTCACAACCCTACGCACCATCCCTGGCATCTCAGTGCGGGTGATAAAATCACCATCTCTGCTAGTACTCCTGGAAAGTACCACAGAACTGGTCTCTGGGGGTTGGATCACCTGAGGGGGCAGGTAGTGCAGGGCCAGCAGAAGTGGCGCTGCCAGGTTGGTTCCCAGACATGATGGACAACAGTACTGGAGCTGGTGGAGGGAGGCAGGCAGATCCTGTGGGCAGACCTACCTTGGTGTGCTGTGGAGCATTTAGTGATGTGGTACACATGGAAGACATGGACACATTTTGATGACATGCAATAAAATACAAAAAAAAAAAAAAGAATAAAATAAAAATAAAATAAAAAAGGGAGATTAGGGTTGGGGTGACAGAAAAAAAAAGATAAGATCTATCTTCATATGTGACATACAATGCATTAATGCAAATATTTGACTCTATTATCTTAACCTTTACTTTTAAGACTACCACCTCCTAACAGAGAAATGTTACTTTTAAGACTATTAGCTCCTAACAGAAGCACAATATACTACAGACTGAAGCAAGTACTCCTTGATATGTGCATATATTGCACATATGCATGTTCCAATTATACGGATCACAGTTTCAGTCAGGGCATGTGTGCCACTGGTATACAACTTTTACTTTAAACCTTTAAGTTACATATGATTGAAGAATTAACAGCATTGTATAACTGGGAAGTGTGATCTTTGATCCCACAACCTCTGACTAAAGTCTAAAATTGTACTCTTGATTTGTACTACAGACTAATGCATACATACTTGCTTTTACAGTTGAGATATGCATGTTCAATTTGATACAACTCTATAAAATACCAAAAAGCTATCTTTAACTTTTAATGTTACAATAACAATACTTTTCTGCTGCATACATACCACATGCTTCCCTCATCCTCACCAATCTAGCCCCATGGGTTCTTACATTGACCTCCAGGTCCATGGCAGCTGTGGAAAAAACAGAACAGAATACCATTATGAATACCAGTCATGCCTATATTCAGCTTTGAAGTCTTACAAGTATTCCCTGTAGTTGATACTTACACAGTTGTGGGATGCCTGAATTTCTAACTTTCTCGATTCAAGCATTGAGGATATCCCTCTTCCTTCGCCATAGGTCATTATAGTGATGCCTACATTGGTCACAATGTGCAGGATACTGGTGACATTGGTTACAGCCTGGGCCAAACTATCCCAAGCTTCCAACTTATACTGGAAACCAGAATAGTCCCCCTGCAGAAGCCTGGCACTGTGTGTTTAACTGGGAGTCCAACAAAATCTTGGACTCCTGGACACGTCATCTCTGTGCCCTAAATCTGACCCCTTCTCCAGAAATGCCTGTCATGTCTACCATGGATCAAGAGCAATAGAGAATGATGGTCTCCCACCAATTCCCATCATTGCATTTACTGGGAGTGTGCACACTGTTTGAAAATGTTGCACTCTACTTACCAATGAGCACCATACTTGTGCAATAGTAAGTAGAGTGCAATGGTAGCAAGCAAAGCAAATTCAAGGTTATTGGATGCACAGGCTGTTGTGTATGTGAGTTAGACAAATGTGAAGGTCATGGCAGTCCAGATAGCCAAAATATACTTTCAGGAATATACTACACAATATAACCACAGTAATGCATTTGAGAATAAATGTGATAATACATAGATAAATTAATACATAACTGACACAATACTAGTGCCTCAGCCCTCATGCATATAATTAATATCAGCTGTGACACTGCCAGCCCAGCTATCTGGAATTTTGTAAATAATCATATGTCATTTGTGAATATTGGTATGATTTATACAGAAGTGTATGTTATGTATTGAGCTTCAAGAATGTAACCACAGCATACCCTTCTGGAACATAGAAGATTAACTTACAAAACGTCAAGAAAATAAGTTGAAATTAAGTGCTTTACAATGTGCTATAAAAGTTAGTTATTGCAGCAAGGAGACAGAATGTCTTGAGCTAGACATTTTTCTATTGTCTGAAAAGAAAAGTAATTACTAGGTTTAAAATGTAAAGTTTTTGATTGCTTTATGACTTTCTAGCAGCATCTGAGAGATATGAATTTTTAACACAGTGATGTTAGGGTTCTGTTTATGCTGGGAACTGAAGTTAGGTGACAAAGAGTGATGTCATCTAAGCTAACCCAGCAGTAATGTCTGATATTAATTTAAGCTAGTTATGAAAACAAAATTGCCACTGATTCTAAAGACAACCACAAAGCATTCTATAGCTATGTCAAGCATCTCAATGGCAACACTCAGATCTGCTCTGAGTTACAGCATAATGGCACTAAATATGCAGAACCAACTGATATTGCCAACATCCTGGCTGATAGGTTCAGTGCTAACTTTACCCCCCTCTCACCCCCTGAAGAATCCATCTCTATACCGGAAGAATGCAAAGTTCCTGTAATCACGGCTGCACAAGTAAAAACCACACTCTCCAAAGCCAAGAACACAGCATCCATGGGACCTGACAGTATCTCAGGCTGCGTTCTACATGAACTACAGAATGAACTGGCACCCCACCTAAGTACCATGTTCAATCATATCCTCACCTCAGGCTTTGTGCCCACTGAATGGCACACAGCAACGGTTATCTCACTCCACAAAGGGGGAGCCACCACGGACCCCGGGAGCTACCACCCCATTAGCCTGACGAGCCTGGTCTGCAAGGCCATGGAACGTATCATCATGGAACTTATAAACAAAGACATTGGTAATCTCCAAACTCTGGACCCTACCCAGTTCATGTTTGTAAATGGCAGATCATGTCTCCTAAACCTGATAGACTTCTTTGAAGCAGTCACCAAAGCTGTTGATGAGGGTAAGGTGGTTCACACAGCCTATCTAGATCTTGCCAAGGCTTTCGACATCATCCCTCACTCTGGAATTATAGATAAACTCACTAAACAAGGTATAAATCCCTATGTCACAAGATAGATTGCCAACTGGCTCACTGACAGAATCCACACTGTAAAAGTAGCAGACTCCAAATTCTACTTCAGACCAGTGACAAGTGGAGTACCACAGGGTTCAGTCCTGGTCCTCTCCTGTTTGGTATCTACTACTCTGAAGTACAGAATAACACAGAAGGTCTTTGGCTAACAAAGTTCACAGATGACTGCAAACTAAGAGCCTAATTGAAACTCCTAACGATGTGGACATCCTACAAAAGGGCCTTACTGAGACAGATGACTGGTGTCAAAGCCATGGCCTCAAGCTCAATGCCAAAAAGTGCATTGTCATCCCCTTTGGTAAAAACTCTGTACCCATGAACTACCACATAAGCGGTAGTCTACTTAACACCAAAAGTGTGATAAGAGACCTTGGGACACAGGTGGACAGTAGTCTCTTCTTTGATAATCACATCACCACAGTAGTCAGGAAATCCTTCTACAAGGCACACCTCATCACAAAAGGTTTCTCATCCTGGAAAAAAGAGGTCATTGTTACCCTCTACTCGTCACTCATTAGACCCATTATAGAGTACAATGCCCCTTTTGGTATGTACCTCACAAGACATCTACAGCAACTGGAAAGGCCACAGAAATATCTCACAAAGATGATTACCAGCCTCAAACAGATGCCCTACACAGACCGTCTCAAAAAACTCCAGCTCTACCCCATCGCATATCGCCTACTCAGAGGCGATCTCTGCCTAACATACAAAGCTATGTCAAACCCAGAGCTGTTGGACATGCTCCGCTTAAAAAAATCCCAATCCCCTCCGAGCTACATGTTCTAGGGACCTAAACCTGGTCACCACAATAAACAGAACATGCTGGAGGGATAGATTCCTGTCCCAGAGACTCCTCATACTCTGAAACAAACTACCTATCTTTATCAAACAAAGCTCCTCATTAGCACTCTTCAAGAAAAATCTTGATAATTGGATGGGAAATAGGAAATTCACCCCGGGGATCACTTCTGTGGCTCTTCTCGACAGTGGTATAGGAAAATAATTTTCTTGGATGGCGAAAGCCAGGGTACCTTTTTGGCTAGGCTTATATAGGCCCTAGGGCCAATAGCTTAGTACCTACCTATGAACCTATGAACCTATAAGAACTCTCTCATAGAAAAACTTTGCATTTTGTATCTTGTCTTGGACCTAGAAACATCCACTCAGCACTTCTGCCTGCATGTTGTCTATAAGTAAGACTTAGGGCATAGTATGGCTCTTAGATATAGATAGAAATATGGTAAAGATTAGTTTAGATGTTTTCTGTATTTATTTGAGACTGTCCTGCAATGTTGTTTTAAAATATTTCCTGTGATTTTGAACTCTGAAATCACTGTACTTAGTTATTGAGTATTATCTTATTTTTTATTATTTATTATTAAATATATTTAAAACTATCTTTGTGGCTGATATTTGTGAGACATATTGAAGCTCATAGAGTACTTGCATATGCATTTGGTGACACTGTACAGGCTACTCCTTAATAGCCTTGCTCTTGGTCAAACTGCCATTTGGATAATAGTAACATTACACAGTAGGATTGGTCACCCTTTATTAAGGGCCTTATAGTAGCTGATAAAGAGAGGTTGGTGGCAGTGATAACTACCTTATAATCTGGGCAGAAGGGGACATAGCTAGTAAACCTGTGCCAGCCTTCCCCAGGAGTGTCTGTGTGTGTGTGTGTGTGTGTGTGTGTGTGTGTGTGTGTGTGTGTATATATAAATCAAATCTAGAAGTGTGTGTGTGTGTGTGTGTGTGTGTGTGTGTGTGTGTGTGTGTGTGTGTGTGTGTGTGTGTGTGTGTGTGTGAGCTACCTGGGCAGGGACACAAAGCACTAGTTGGACAGAGAGGGTGCTGGAGGTTTTGGCTTGACCCCTCAGCTGAGGTCTTGACCCTATAGCTGTGCCAGTGGGGAGTCTTACTGGGGATCTGGAGAGAGAAGCAGAAACCAGCCCTAGACTGACTGTGATCTCTTTGTACTCTTAGGGGAAATTGCACTTTACTGTGTGTCCACTTGTCATCTTCCCATTGTGTACATCCCTCACTGTGGCCAGTGGTGAGGATTGAGGCTCCTTGATTACTAGGCCAGTGCAGGGGTGTCACATCAGCTACACCATGTCAAGTGTTATAAGTGAGAGTGACTATGATGGGAAGTGGAGCAACAGTAAAAGTGCATAGAATATGTTGTATGCACTCCAGCCACACACTTAACACTGGCTGCCACAGGACTAGTTACATGATATTCCCTATTTTATTAATCATTCTTAAGGATCCCGCTGTAAGCAGCACCACAACATTGCTTACTGGGTTTGTACAATGCCCAATAGTATTAATTGAATGCATCCTGGTTTCTATTTTTGGCTGTCTATGTCCTCTCTACTTCAGGGTGGTCCAACTGTCCAGTCTGCACACTGCTGCACTTCACACAAATGAGATAAGCATAGCTAAATCTGATATTCATTTTTCTCCATCTCCCATGCTTACGCTAAGCAGTGCATCACTCAAATACTGGCCGATAAAAAAAAAGAAAAAAAAAAGAAAGAAAAGGGAGAGGTAGTTGAAATGAGGAAAAGGAACCTATGACATACACACTAGAAAATGCTAGTACACATGAGATATTACTACATAGGTCTGGATTTGAACTCTCACTCCAATGAACTCATCTCAATGTGCACACAACCAACTGCAACAGCATCTGCAGTGATATTGAATCATATAAGTATTATTTGTGCATTTACTAGCTTTGGATGTAGTGCACCCTGTGATCACACAACCTGCCATGATTATTGCTTGCAAAGATCTGTATTATATTTCTGTGTTTGTTGGCCATTCATCACATATTTGAGCAGTAATCTGAAACATGCAATGCACAAACCATTCTATATCATTAGCCTTAAAATGTTTGAGGATATTAAGGGGAAATAATATCATATGGATTTGCCAAAAATGAGGGGCAGGTTGGATGTGAAGGAACACACCTGTGACTTGTATGCTGCTTACTTACATTTCTAACCTTACATCTAACACTTTGTAAATGTGACTGACACAGCCACTGGAAGTAAGGCAACCTCAGTCCTGTTGTGTTTCCCTTCTCCCAAACCGTAATCACTCACAGTTGTAATCCATTAAAACCAAACACTGAGGGAGTGTTTACATCCCTACACAAATCCAATTTTTTGGGATTCAGCAATTCTGAGTTCACACCTCAATTGCATCTTCACTGTGCTGACAGCCCTGAATCTATACCATATGAAAAGGCAACTGTGTAGTTAGTCAAACTGATGAGGAGGAGACTTGTTTATATGGAGAAGACTGAAGATACGATATTACTTTGGGATATATCTGCACAGAGGAGTACTGAATTTCAGAATGTATGCTTCCATTTGTTCAGCTACATACTGCATATGCTGAAATGCATTTAAGAAAATTCCGAAGCAAAGGATTTTACATTTTTATCTGTATGTATTACTTAACTGCGGTGGTGGTGTTGCGGTAGCATTGCCGCCTCACAGTAAGACGTTGTCCTGTTCGATTCTCAGCTAGAGCATCATCTGTGTGCAGACATGTGTGAATGGGCATACCTTCGTTGAAGGCTGTGCGTCAGGGCTGGCAACTTGGCATGTAAAAATCTACTGCCAATCATTAGCGGACCGGAGTTCTGCTGTGGCGACCCCTAACCGGGAAAAGCCAAAAGACACAACAATCTGTATGTATTACTTAGAAGTGTACTGATGGCATGGACATGTTTGCCAAACCATTTCAGAGGTATAAGTGATTGGCAATATGTGAAAATGGAATAAGATGTGATGAATGTGTACAAATGTTTCAGGTACAGTTCCTTTGATAGAGCTTTTAGCATTTTAAAGATGGTTTGTTAGCAAAATGTGTCATTTTCCTATTCTTTTGGGGGAGGGGTAGCAAAGGTTAGTTACTGTTATGGCACAAAAAGGATAGACTGTTCTTTTGTGGGTGGGGGGAACAAAGGTTTGTTACTGTTATGGCACAAACAAGGACAGACTATTCTTTTGTGAGTGGGAGGGCGCAAATGTGAGTTTACTGTTCTGGCATAAACAAGGACATGTTCAAGATGATTCGCCTGGCATTACACACGACTTGCCAGTTGATAGAGTGGAAGCCCTTTCTGTTAATGCAGAGCCTAACCTGTTCCCCAGGTGGAGCCTTCATTTCTACATGTGTGCAATCTATGGTAGTCAGTACTTCAGGGTAGTGTGCTACACTGTAGAACTCCTGCATATTTCTAGCCCTCTTCTCAGAACTATGTGGAAAATATATGTCACTGGCATGTGGGATCATAGCATTCAGGAACTGGTGGAGGATCCTTGATGCTGATGCCTGTCACACCCCCAGCATGTCCCCTGTGGGTCTCTGAAAGGTACCTGTAGCTAAGATTCTAAGGACTACACATACCTTTGTCTCCATTGGGATGAGTTCCCCTTAGTTGGCTCTGGCTCTGAGTTGAGGACAGCAGACATCACAGAGTTCCTGTAGTGTGTTCCTGTCCACCTTGTAGTGCTGTATAATGTCCACATCATGTAGGCTGTGAAAAGTCAAATAGGGCCTGAAAACTCTTCTCCTTCTCGGTCTAGACTTATTACCAGCAGCTACAGTAATGGTTTCAGCCTGTAGTACATACAAATGAATTAAAGCAGTGGCAGCCCCTAATATAGGTCTGTGTAGATTCCTTTCCAGGGCTGTATTCCAAAAGTTATGGAATTCTCAGGGAAAACCAGCATGGAGTCTACATGAATGCTTTATAGCTTATTGAATATCTTCACCATGTTAGATTCGTTAATTAGCACACCACAGTCTTTACTTTGTTTGTGTGGGGATGCACACCTCCACATGGTGCTTACTGAATCTAAAAATTTCCCTGCCCATGTGTGTATCGCCCTGCAATGTGCACATGGAGAAAAAAGACCATGTTGGCTTTATTGAATCCTGGGGACTATTGGGGACTCAGACGTGCTGTCACCTGTGATGTTTCTGCAATTAAATTTCTTCTACAATTGAGTTTGTCCATAAAATAAACAGTAATATGTTTATCCACAGCAGTAGAAGCTTCTATCAGTAGTTACTGAGAAACTTTGTGTATTCAGCAGGTATGTTAATTTTATTAATGTAATGACTAATGGCAAAATGGTACTGCCATTGTCTATTTTATCTTCAGAGGACATAACATTAATTTAATAATTTAACTTGGAAAATGGTGATTCCACACCAGTTCTTGAAGTAATTATTTTCACACCAAGGATAGCTTAATTGCTCTGCTAGTAACTCATAACAAGATCAAGCAGGGACAAAGTTTTCCTTCAGTGCTGTGGTCATACAAAGTTTTCCTTCAGTCTGCTATGATCCACATTGGCATGGTATTATGAATTCCAAAACTCCCTTAGGAACCTATTCATATTTAGCAAGACTGAAAAATGTGAATCTTGTGAATAAGTACTAAGTCCACAGGTGCCATACCTCTGGCCATACCCCTTACTGCAAGGTGCAGAAATCTTGGAGTCAGTGTGTATAAACTGCAGGGGTGTGGGAGTGCAGTTGTTCAGGTCAGAGGTACAGGGTGGTAAAGCCTCTACAAAAATGCTTCAATAGCTTAACAGTGAGATTTGAAAATTTGCTGTTTTACTAAGGTGCGCATTTCATTTGCTGAAGTTGTGGGACCTGGAATTATGGTTCTGACAATTATGGTGGGGACCCAACTCATATTACATTCTACACCGAGTTGGGAGAGCTACATTTGTGTAGTTCACCTAACTAATGTCATACCATTACTGAATTAAGCATCCTAAATACAAAACAATTAACGGACAGGTCCTCTGACTTATAGCTAAGTCAAGGCTAAACGATAAAAGAAAAATGTATTATCTAAACTCATTTTTCATTTTACTAAAAGCAATACTAGCTAACCAACCCTCCTCTTTATTCATCTGTTTCACCCCCCTTTTAACTGTTTTCCTTCATATGTGCCACTGAGTGACTGCATACCTCTGAAACAGCAGAAACTGAAAATAGATACAAAGTCCCTTGAAAAGTAAGTACATCCAGCCAAAATTCTGGATATCTAATTAGAGTAAAATTTAACTACCACATAGCAAATAACTCTTCCTACTTTCAGTAGGAATGTAAGATACTACACAGAAACACATTTAAAAACACAGAGACAAAACTGATGGAAAATATAAGCACATTATCAGTGAGACAGTGTATTGTCTATAGACTTTAATGAATGGTATTGCAAAATTCTAAGAAGCAAAAGTATTCAGAAGATAAAACACCACTCCTTTTCAACAATAAATCACTGAAGTTTTTTTAATGTGAGCCCTTTCATCCACTTGCAATGAAGGAACTTCATCAGACACATTGTAAAAACACTCTGCAGTTTAAATAGTCATGAGTAAGCAATGACATTATAACCCCTCCCACCTGCATTTTTAAAATATAAAATATAAAACTGTCTATATATATGAATTCAAACTCATACATATATACAGCATGTTTATATAATATATAACAAAGATAAAAATAAAATATATTTCATCTCAGTAAAGCTTTCAATTTCAGGACACATTTCAGTGAGCAACATTCATTGTTATTCAGTGCATTATTTTTATCCTGTCTCATCATGCTATAATGATGCTCATAAATTCTTTGTTTTAATGGCCTTTCCGTCTTCCCTATATAGAATACGGGGCATGATTTGCATCTAGCTAAATAGATGACCCCCTTCATGTTGCAATCATATTTTCCTGTCAGAATATAATTTATTTTCCCTAAAGAAGAAGAGAAACCTACAGAAATATATTTACAATAAGGGCATCTGCCGCACTTTCTCATGCCCTTATTTGGAACATAAGATTTATTTTTCCTATTCAGTAAATCCTTTAAATTAGGAACTCTTCTGAAAGTAATTTTAGGCTCCAAGCCCAACATGTCTCTCAAATTCACATCTTCATTAATAAAGGTCCAATTTTTTATCATTATAGCCCTTAATCCTCTAGCATCATTTGAAAATACTGTAGTAAAACTAGTACTAAAACTTGACTTAGAATTGATTACTCTAAGACTTCCATTTAAATCAAATTATTGTTCAAGCCTTTCTACTCCTTTATGTAAAATTGGTTGAAAATGGCCTTTAGGGAAAATAAATTATACTCTGACAGGAAAATATGACTGCAACATCAAGGGGGTTGTCTATTTAGCTAGATGTAAATCATGCCCCGTATTCTATACAAGGAAGACGGAAAGACAATTAAAACAAATAATTTATGAACTTCATTATAGCATAATGAGACAAGATAAAAATAATGCACTGGCAAAACATATCCTGGAATATGTTGACCATTCTTTCCATTTTATAATTATTGAAAAGTTGGAAGTAGACCCTAAAGGGGGCCCTTGGGCTTTAAAAGTTGAAGAGAGAGAGTTATTGTGGCAATTGAAAACAAATGCATTTGCCTATTCAGGACTTAATGAATTATGCTCACTGAAATGTGTCCTGAAATTGAAAGCTTTACTGAGATGAAATATATTTTATTTTTATCTTTGTTATATATTATATAAACATGCTGTATATATGTATGGGATGGAATTTATATATATAGACAGTTTTATATTTTATATTTTATAAATATAGGTGGGAGGGGTTATGATGTCATTGCTTACTCATGCCTATTTAAACTGCATAGTGTTTTTACAAATGTGTCTGATGAAGTCCCTTCATTGCAAGTGGACGAAAGCACTCACATTAAAAAAACTTCAGTGATTTATCGTTGAAAAGGAGTGGTGATTTATTTTCTGAATACTTTTGCTTCTTTGAGTTTTAAATTTTTAACAGTTTGTTGGTATTGCAAAATTCTACCATGCAAGGTCATTCATTTATTTTTATTTATTTATTTATTTATTTACTTCAGAAAAAGGAAGACATAAGATATGTGTCCTCTTTCTTTAAGTTATTGATGTCACTAGTATGCTGGTCATGTAATGTGGTTTTCTGTGTACTAGTCAGCTTCAAAAATCATGTGTGATGGGGGGATTCAGAGCACTGTGTGCAGGGGTAAATAAAGTCTGAAAATAGGGACATACCGCCAAGAACAGGCACATCATGTGCAAGCGTAAATCAGACAAGGAAATCAATACATTCCTCCAAAATAGGGATATTTGAGAGGACTGTCTGCACCTCCTTCTACACAGTAGCATCTACCACTGAGGAACAGAGAAGGTATAAGCTAAGTAAGTCCTTACAGGTCATCCTAGCAGTTTAGTAATTTACTCAGACAGATCACTTTAGTCTGGTTGGTGAAGAAGCAAAAATACCGATTGCTGTGCGAGACCATACAGTAATACAGTATATTATGCAGCTATGACGCTATTAAGCATTTAGCTCCTCTTAGCTGCTTAACAAAAACGTCCAAAACCATGTACACATAGCAGTTCTGCAGTTAGATTGTTGGTAACACTTTGAGTGCTCCATATGCAAGTGATCTAGTTTGCCGGCATGTGTGTACACTCACAAGTCCACAATGCAGGGCAGTTTCATTACGGCATGATGGGACAGCTTAGAGGGAACAGTGGTCTTCAACTTCCATTGCTTAGTTGTAGCATCTCTGGATAGCGGTTGGCATCTGGAATTAGTGTGCCATGCCCAGAGCCCAGATGGTCTTCTAACATTCAGCTGGTGAAAGGCTTTGGTATGAGGACTGACCTTTGGACAGACCTCCCCTTATGTGAGGGGAAAGCTGGGAGAAGTCATTAGTAAAATAAAAGGATGAATAATACATTGTCTAAAAATAATGCTTGAGCTGTAATGTCACATATAAGGTTACCAAGGTTGTTGAGGAATATTTGCAGTGTAGACTCTTGAATTCATAATAGTGGAACTAAGTATATAGATGTGTGAAAATCTGTTCCCACTTTCAGGTTGCTTGGATAAAGCACAGTTAAATAATGAGGCATAATTTTAGAGGATTTTCAGCATAACAGCTCTGAAACTCGAATGGCTTCTATTAGCTTATGATTGCATAGATTTAGAATTTATTTTTCCTTTAAGAATTTACATTAAAACTTCTAACATTTCTGGATGTTAGTCATTTATAGAATGTGATTACTTTTCTTTGCAGCATAATTGCCTGGCACGAGTTTCTGAATGCTTCTATAAACAGATAAGTGAAAATCCCATAAAGACTTAGAGAACCTGAAATGAGATAATGCAATTATTTTCATTACAAACCAACCATGAATATAAAATTGAATAACATTTCTTTTGACAGCACTTGGCTTACTATATTAAATCTGAAAATTCTTTATGCAAATTTTAACTGGGATTTATTTGTTTTGCCTTTCCAATTATATCAGCAGCTGCCTAACCAGTGATGGCTTGTTTGGTTAATTAAATGTTGCAAACAATATTTGTAAGTAAATTCGATAAATTTGTAGATTGCTCACTGGAGGCTGTGCTCCTACTTTCATCAGTACTATCAATTACCTGGGAAAGTGTCCGGCTGTATTGTACATAACTAACGCGAGTGGTAGGCAGACATCTAACCTCTTCATAAAGGCAGACAATTTCATTAGAAATTAAGAACCATTGAAGTGGTAGGAGAAAAATGCTAGCACATTTCAACTAAGAATTTAAATAGAATATGAGGATATGGAAATGTGGGTTCATCTGATATTTATTTGCAACTCCAGTCACAGCCGCTGTGTATTGCTTATAGTGGTTATCATCTCTGCTCTTAATTCTTTTACTAAAACAGCATATACATGTAGCCTTCATTGGCATGAAAATGTATGCCTTAGAAATCAGCTTATAAATTTACTCTTGGCAGTACTACACAAAGTTCCTTGCGGAGAAGGATTCAACTCATCGGGTTTTATTCCCTGATGTTGAACTCCCCAGCAACTGTTTTCCATGGGGAATCACTGATGATGTTTCATTGTGTGCACTGACAGTGATTGATTTGTTTTAGAGATTTCCATTTGTTCATTTTTGTGTGACCATGATGTTGTTATCCATTTCACGGAGTTTTCAACAAGTTGGTTTTGTGGTTTGGGTATTTGCTGACTGTAAGCAGCAAACTTAAGAGATATAAATTTATTACAAAGAAAAGTGAGTGGGGGCAGGCAGAGGGGTAAAACATAATGGAACAAAGATCATGTTAGACTAACAGACATGTTTCAAAATGCAACAGGTGGTAAAAAGAATTAGAAACTTAAAAAATAAAGGCACACGGAAAGCTATCTAGCACTTGATTTAATCAGATAAATCTTCTTTAAAAGGTAGCTATGCATCTATCTGTCTATCTAGCTATCATCATTCTATCTATGCATCTACCTATGTATGTATCGATCTGTCTATCTGTTGTCTGTTTCTTTAATAACATACATATGGAAACATCTCTTCATTCTCTGATTTGGCTTTATTTAGATCATACACCACAAATACCTTGTGACTGGCTGCATTCATGCAGAACACCTAACAACAGTAAATTGGATAAATGACCTGCATTTAGAATATGCAAGCTCTTTTAAAAGCACTGAGGAATTGCCTGAGGAATATAAAATCATTTCTTATTGTATATCCCTGAACAAAAAGTAAGATGAAAAACCTGTAAAGCTAAATAAGTAAATCCTTATGTTGCTGTGTAAATAAATTATCTTAGATGCTAGAATTTAAAAGAAGAGACTATCTTCATTTCAGGCAGACATGCATATCTGTGCATGAATGAAGATAAACTGATTAGTTTTGTTCTAGCTTTAGTTGTGATGTCCATGGTTCAGGTGAGATAAGGAGGCTATTTCTACAACAGCTATGTTACATATTTGATCAATTGTTAGGAAGTCCCATAAGGAAAGAAGAGAACCAAGTACAGATACCTTAACCCTATAACAATGTACCCACACAAAATATATGCAGGGCTACATGCACATTTAAAAATATAAAATATAAAGCTATTGATAAATGTTGTTGTTGTTTGTCTTTCAGCTTTTCCCGGTTAGGGGTCGCCACAGCGGAACTCTGGTCCACTAATGATTGGCAGTAGATTTTCACGAATGCCGAGGTGCCAGCTCGATGTTCAACCTTCAATGAAGGCACGCCCATTTACGCATGTCTTCGAATGTCCACCCAACCACGGGGAGGACATGCAGACTCCACACTGAAGGCACTCCCTGCACTCCAGCCGAGAATCGAATGGGAGAACTTCTTGCTGTGAGGCAACAACGCTACCGCTGCACCACCGCGGATGTATAAAGCTATTGATAAATAATAATTATTAATCAAATGTGTGTGTAAATACCAACTAGGTACACATCACTAATGTTCATGATGACTTCAGCAGTCATGGTACACAAAGATATAAAACACCTGCACAGCATAAAGTTTTATAATGCATGAGAAGACTGTTGCAACTACAGAAATAAAATTATTATTCTGCTTCACACTGTGAAAATAAATAAGAAAACTTTGTTTAGGATAACCTTAGATGAAAACAACACTGCTATCAAAGAAAAAGCTGCCTACATATAAGATAAAAAAAACTGCCATCATTGTCAGGGATATTTTGAACTTTTGCATTGCTAGATATTAGGAAGTCATATACAGTCCTTTGCATTACATTTATCCTGATGCATTTTGTACATCCTTTAGTTTTGTTCTCCTACTTTAGTGCCATTTGTCTGACTTCAGATTTTAGATCAATGCACTCTTAACATTTTCAGTGACCTATTAACTTTCACGAAAAGATTTGCATGCATTTTTGCTTTGGGTGATCTTGACTTAGATTATTTATATACTGCTATGGTTTGTGTTGTAACTTCAACCTTATCTTAAATTATGAGTGCACCTTCCCTATTATCAATTTATGTATTATTTGTATGGTCATTACTGTGCTGTGTAAACTTTTTATTGCACTTACTGTAGTTGTGATTTTCTGTGTTATATGCGTGTCTCTTTTACCTTTGGTTTGAGGTATAGCTGTAATTGTCTTTGAAGTAGCCCATCTTAACCAGTTAACAAGCAAGGTAAACAAACTTTTCCACACATGTCAAGCATAAACAATAGTATGTCACTGGGAACCCCTATTTGGTCCAATTAAGTGTGCTCTGAAAATAACTTCATAAATATGGGTCAAGATATTCAAAAACGTAGGCCATGATTCAGAAAATTGTTAACTTTGCCACATAATGAAAATTAATTCAGCCAAAATTGGGCAATGCAGCACAGCAGTAGGGGAGACGATGCATGTCTGCAATGGAATAATTAGGCAATTCACTGGTGAAGGGCAAAACAGACATATGCAGTCATGCACAGTGCTATGGCAAGTTATGCAACCACCATACCCAGATGCATGCATATAGCATGCTTCTGAGAATGTATTCACACGTGCAATAAAATGCCACGACAATCACAGATGAGAGGCTAGAGAAGGACTTCATTGCAAAGTCCCTAATATTGTTCCTTCTGTAAATGGCTGGATAGTAGTGACAGCTAGATGAAAAAAAAAACAGAGTAACACTTAGAAGGATCGGGAAAGGAAGGCTGGTGCTAGGTAAGGGAGGAAGGGTATTTTTTGTGACAGGTGATCATTTTCTATTTTTGCAAGAAGGGTAAAAAGGAAAAGTAGTATGGATGTTACACCCAAGCAGCAGTCAGTCACCTCTGTGACTGTACTCAAGGTTGTGCCTGGATCAGTGGTCAGGACCAAGCAGCTGCATTATTCTTTAAATCACATAAGGATACACTCCAGGCTGCCAGAGGTCCACAAAAGCTACCACCAGGTCTTCCATTAGCACTCCTGGTGGCACTCATTGATGGGGAACCTACAATCTCCACAAAAAAAAAAAAAAAAACAGCACCAAAAGATGCAAGCAAGCCCTCCAAGTCACCATCATCAGCATGCAGAGAGATGGGCCTGTAGACTGCTGGGCATTCAGCAGGTCATAGTGAGGGACGTGCATGGCACAATGGTAAACTGACATACTTCATCCCCTACTAAGGTTACCGCTGCATAACATATGAATGCAAATCAAAAGAAATAAAAAAAAAATACAGAGTATGGCAGTTTTAAAGAGCAAAATATGAGTTAAAAGCAAAGTCAGTTATCAGTTGGTTGTGCTACACAGGCTAGCAATACAGACCCTGGGGGAATAAAAAGCAAGACAAACATGATACGCCAGCCTGACACAAAAGGATTATAAAACTGTGTGTGCAACAAGAGGCAAGATCAGATGGTTTGTAACAAGCCACTTTTGTGTAGGACAGTATCACAGTGCATGAGAGGCATACAGTGTAGGTACAAGGAGCATCTAAGCTAAGCAGAAACAAACTCCCTGAGCAAATGAAGTGCACATCCCTGAGGAGATTATGGGTAGGTGGCCTTCACTGGCTGGCAACTGTCAAGATATTTAGCACATTGTGGCACCATATACCACTTATAGCAAGTCTGAGAATGCCAACATGAATACATATGAGGTACCTTAATTCTGGGAAATACTGTACACAACATATGTCAGCCACCATGGACCATTACCCGATGGCGCAATAATGGCATGCCCAATGTATGTCAGGAGTAACTGACACAGGCATGAGTGGTGGAATGGCCTGTGTGTCAGTAATCCATGACAGGTTGACAAAGGCATTGTGCCTAACCAGTACTGTGGATATATACTGATGTGGCACTTTATGAGGTCAGCTATACATGCACACTGACACCTGTGAAAATGCTTACACAGAGGGCCAGATCTAGCACAAGGTGACCTGGGCAACTGCCTAGGACCCAGTGCTGGCTATGCAGGGTCACGCTTGGCCTTAATAAAAAATAATTGATTACCTACTAGTCTGATCAATACTTTAAAACATAGTACAACCCAGAAGCACCAGCTTTCTGTTTTAGCCCAGAAGTGCATGGGGTGGATAATATAGCCTTTCGCGCAGGAGAAAGCTGAACATTTTTTTTTTCAACAAAGATCAGATTTATCTTTGCAAAAGAGGTTTTGAGAATGGACTTTGTGTGTGTGTGTGTGTGTGTGTGTGTGTGTGTGTGTGTGTGTGTGTGTGTGTGTGTGTGTGTGTGTGTGTGTGTGTGTGTGTTGGAGGGGGGAGGTGCTTCCTGTCCCTTCAAGGCTGCACATAGAATATATTACAAAAAACTGCCCCTCCCTGCCTTCAAGATGCTACAAAACAGGTCAACGACTATGCACTATAATTAGTTACTAATACCAGTTATAGCTATTGCTCAGAAAATGCATGTGCTCTAATCCTTTTTTTATTTACCAACTCCCTTCTTTTTTTTTAGGTGGCCAAGTCCCAGGAGTACTGTCTAGTTAAGTGACTTGTTCTGAGTCACACAGTAGGGAAAAGGAGCTAGAAATAGTCAAACCCTGTACCTGTGACTACAGGATGCAGCTTATTAATAGATTAGAGCTTTAATCCATTTCAGTAACTGTCAGGTTAACATTCAGTCAGTCAATAATGCTAGGCAATATAGTTTCATAGCTGTTGTTCAGAAAATGCACTTCATATAAGATCAAGTTGTCTGGTACGTTAAGAGTCTGAGCTATTAAAAGAAACTGCTGCCTGTAGTCCTTCCACCTCCATTTGCCTACAGTGTGCCTTTAAGCAAGTCATTCAGTCAGTGCTGTTGGGACATCCCTGAAAAAGGAACAATTTTTGCAATGAGTTTACCTGGTTAGCAAATAAATAAAAAAATGTAATTTAAAATGTATGCCTTTGTCCAGAATTCTTGAGAAAATAAGTGAATTTGAGATATATTTTTTGTCCATTCCTTTTAAAATGTATGACCTTTTGGTAAATTATTGTGGACTGATGTCATTAAATAATGACAGGCATGGGTTTTTGACATTGAATCCTAATGCTTATTAATGCAAAACATTTTATTCTAGCAACTTTCTAAGCATATATGATAAACATTTAAAATATGTTCCTGTTTAGAGATCTTTGTCTGATTTGACAGTTGAGAAGTGGAGTTGCAATGGGTTCTGCTGTAAGGTTTTGACTGCAGCAAGTTGAGATACATTTATTTTCCATTATTTTTGAATATATTCATTTATATGGTCTCAAGCAGATATCTGAGGTGTTCTGTCATACAAGTGGCTGTATTTGATGGTTGTGTCTGTATAAATACTTGATTCCTGCAAGAGACAGAAGTTATGGTATAAAGGAAGGAATTGACTGTAGTAAACAGGAACACCATTATATGAGCCATGTTATTTGCTACGATCCTCAGTTTTCTTGCTTTCTTGACTGTTTACAGTGTGTTTGTTATTTAGTTGTGAACAAACTGGACTGCATGACGTTTACAAGTTTAATGTGAATATTTTAGCTCTGAATGCCTTTTTAATTAACCTTGGTTTTTCATAGGCACTCGAGTATGAAATGCACTGTGTTGGGCTACAACACTCTGTTTGGTATTTACTGCAAATGGTTAAGGCTATGAACTGCTTCTACAGTGCAGGGTTGATTTCCTCAGTCTTCATTTGTCTACTGTCTGATTCTAATGAAAACTGATAAAGGTTACCTTGCAGTAACCTTTTGGAATTCAGAGACATATTTCTTAATTCAGAGACAGCCCTAACATGGTGCTTTAGCATAAAGACATCCAGCACCACTTTGAGCTGTCTGAGACCATGCTACATGCAAATTTGGCAATCAAGAGGAGCAGTATATTCTAATTAGCCATGTGGTCTCTCCCTTGGAACTGTCTCCAGGAAAGCATCAGCATGCCAAGCAATTCAAAGACTCATTCAGCCATGTAGATTATAATGGCCATGCCTATCATGTCATGGTAGTGAACACAGCCAAAATGCTATGTTTATCCATCGCGGATGAAGTAAGTGCTGGGGATTTTTGTAGTAAAGCAGGGTTGGGTGTGTGTGGGTGAGTGTATGTGAGGGGCTACATGCACTTGTGTGTGTGTGTTTCTGTGTGTGTGTGTGTGTGTGTGTGTGTGTGTGTGTGTGTGTGTGTGTGTGTGTGTGTGTGTGTGTGTGTGTGCATGCCCGCACGTGTTTGTCTCCCTGTAAGATCATATAAAGCGTAGTAAGTGGGTGAAGAAGGTGTGTGTGTTTGTGTGTGTGTGTGTGTGTGTGTGTGTGTGTGTGTGTGTGTGTGTGTGTGTGTGTGTGTGTGCATGTGAACAGATGAATGGGTGAGTGTGTGAATGGAATCAGGTGGGTAGGGGATATGTGTGTGAGTATATGTCTGCATGATGTATATGAGTGTGTGAGTGTGGGTTGGAGTGGCTATCATACCTCAATACACCCTTAGACTAACGAGTATAGTCAACAACATTGAATGAGGGGACCAATAACCACCAGGAATAACTGTACTACAGTGATGGGTAGGACCACTAGCTACCACTGATGACATTAAAAGACTTGTGCCTTAATAGCACTTAAACCAGTATGGGGATCTAGGGTGGGGAAACACTAGATGCCAGGATTACTAGTTCTGTGCCTTAATTTCACTTCTGAGAGTATGAAGACCAAAGGCAGGGGGAACCACTGGACAATATGGGACTGCAAACTTCCATTATCTCCAAGGGTTGGCAAAGGAGATATCAAGGATGTCCAGACAACTCAGAAACAGGTACAAGGACTGTGAGTGTTGTGTTTGAATATGTAATTGTATGGTGGGAGAATGACTGAGGTGGGATGCCTTTGCCTACATGATGCAGCTACTACAGTTAACTACTGCAAGAAGTGCTGATCTGCACATCACAATAGTTAACTGGGATTCATAGACTTGCAAATTATCCAATAATGAGATCTTCCTTATAAAGCTGACATGTGGCAGTCAATCATAACATGTAGCATTAATAGGCCCATTTTACTTAACATGATGCAATAGGGATTTAATAAATCTGCAGGTCTGACTATTATTCCACATATCTGGTATTTTTCAGGACTATCTGTAAACCAGAATCTTGGTCTGGTAGCACAGAAAGCACTGTATAAACTCTGGTATTCTGCTGATCTGCATAAACAGAATGACGGAGTTTGTAAAATGTGCAGCTGTGGAATAATTTTTCAATTGAAAAGTATTTCTAATGCAATGCGTTTAAAACTGGGACTTGTTAAAAGAAGTGAGAAAATGCAAAAGAAGATGTTCCCCCTTGAGATGGTGTAAGTATTTACCTCATAAAATGGGTGGGAAGTGGATGGGGTGCACAGGAAATGGGCGGAGAGAGGCAGGGTTGTAGGAAATGCAAGGGGTGTGGCTTTGGTCCAGTTTTTGCTACATAGAAAGGTTAGGGTTGCCACCTTCCTTCATGGCTAAAACCAGAGTAAAGTCATGCCCCTCACATCCCCAGTAACCCCGCCCACCCACCCCCTCTCCCGCCCACATTCCACCCATTTTGTGACATCGTGATTACATCACTTGGCGGGAATACCCTCTTTTTTCATTCTTGCTGCCTGCTTTCGGCTGATTTACTATGTTTTTCTGTAAAAAAAGCATAGTAAGTCAGCCAATTTACAAACTCCGATAGTCTGTTTCCCTTTTGAGTTTGTACAGTGTTTTCTGGATTACTGGAGAATCAGTCTGATTTCCGGATAGTCCGGAAAAAAAATGGATGGGTGGCAACCCTAAGAAAGGTGGCAACCCTGGATCTAAATAAGTCACTTCATGAGACAGTGCTCCTAGGCTGCCACCTATAAGGGACAATATGTCCAGTGGGCTGTCCCAAGCTGTTAGCAAATGCAATGTATATTTGTCTTTTGAATTCCTGCACCATAAACATAGACATTAATTAGTGCTTTACTATATGCTGTTTGACTATGAGTCTCAGCATATCTTGTAGTTTAATGGATTTTGCCAGATGCATTTTCAGTAAATTAGAGCATCAAGGAAATAGCTGCTTGCAGTTGCTCATACTAAATTTGTTCTCAGTGTGAGACTGCTTTAGCAAATGGCTGTCTGTGTGTTTTGCTGCAAAATTTGGAATAACAGTTTTAAATTAAACCCATTTTTCTGTGATCACTGTAGAAGTAAAAAAAAAGAAATAGTGTGCACACTAACAGCTTTAACATTGTTTTATGGTAAATGAGGAAAGACAGCCAAGTAATGGGATATTGGTATGGCTGCAGGGAGAAGAGCAGTCCATTACCCTGCCTAGTGCCCCATTTGACCATGATCCAGTTCTACTTAGACAAACACAATGTCTGCCCACTCTGCATTACCATGACATTGTGGGAATTATCTGGCAGCAGGCAGGACAGTGGCAGAGTTGAACATGCAGTGCAATGGTGTATAACTCATAAAGCAAAGCTATAAGCAATGGTAAAACTAATTAGAAGCACAGTAAACAATGATAGCAAAGCATGTGGCTAATACATTTGCAAGTTTAACATTAATCACCTATACACACCCCAGCATATAGACAGGAATTCGTCCCTCCCTTGGCAAATCAGTCAGTTTTCCTCACTCCCACCGTGTGCTGAAAAACAGATAAAGGAGAAAAAAACATATATTCATGAACATCACTAACTGCATAATGCTGTACAAAAACACCTGGTTATGCATCTGCATCATCATTATCATCATCATCATCATCATCATTAACCTATTTTCCCCATTTTCTACATGGGATTGGAGTGTTGTGTCAACTGTTGCCATTGCTCTCTATTCAATGCTACTCTTCTGCCTTCTTCGACACTCATGCCTAACTGTCACAGGTCTTCTCTCACACAATCCATCCACCTCATTGCTGGCTGCCCTTTCCTCTTGCCTTCTTCCTGGCTGTACCAAGTGTTTTTCACCAGATTGTCTTCTGCTTTTCTGCATATGTACCTGAACCACTGTAATCTCTACTCTTTTACCTTTTCTGCAATTGGAGATACTTTGGCTTCCGCTCTTATGTCCTCATTTCTTTGATTGTCCCACAGTATACATCCTACCACCCATCTCAGGCACTTCATCTCCATCACCTTAAGCTTCTTCAACTGCTCTGCCTTTATTGCCAAGGTTTCTGTACCATACAGTAGTACTGATCACACCACTGCTTTGTACACCTTACTTTTCAGCTTCTTTGGCATTCTTCTATCACATACTACACCCTGACACTCTGTGCTAGGTGGCTGCAGCCCCTGTTATTCTTGCTTTGACCTTGTCATTTAGACTTTTCTCTTCCTCAACCACCCCTCCCAGATACTTGAAGTTGTTAACCTGTTCAACTATTTTCCTCTCTATCTCAATTCTCATCTTCTTCAGTACCCCACCATTTGCTGCCATTATAACTGTTTTATCTGTACTCAGTTTCATCCCACGTACCTTCAACTTTGCATTCCATTTCCCTATCTTTTGTTGAAGTTCTTGCTCAGTCTGCATGTAATGCCACATTGCCTGTATACAGCAATTTTGCTGATATGTCCCCTCTGACCTCTTTGCTAATGTAGTCTACCATCAGTATAAACAGTAGTGGCCTCAGATCTGAACCCTCGTACACACCAACTCCCACTAGGAATGTCTCTATGAGACTAAACACTGTTTGTACTTGAGTCATTGGGTCCTTGTACATGGCCTGCACTAATTGTACCAATGTTTCTGTGACTTCAGATGACCACAGGAGTGCCCAAGTAATCTTTCTTGGGACCTTGTCATATGCTTTCTCCAAGTCTATGAATGCCAGATGGACTCTTTCCTCTTCCCTAGCTTCTTCTCAAGTATCTGCTTCACTGCAAACATTGAGTCAGTTGTGCTGCATCCTGAACTGAATCCAAACTACTCATCTCCTATCTTACTTTCTACTATTCTGTGTATTCATTTATCAATCACCCTCTCCAGAACTTTCATACAATGTGATAGAAGTTTGATACCTTTGTACTGCCCACAGTTGTGAATGCCCCCTTTGTTTTTGAACACTGGCACTAATATGCTTATTCTACAGTCTGGGATACACCTTTCTTTCCACACTTCTATGAGTACCCTCAGGAACCATTTTCCCCTGTCCCACCCAGCATCTTTATCATATCTGCTGTGGCATCACCTGAGCCTGCTCCTTCATTTTCTTTAGTGCTATTCTTACTTATTCTATAGTGAGGTCCTCCTCTTCCCTCACCATAGGCTGTGTCTGGGACAGTACAGCTTCTGTGGGATTTTCCTCATTCAGAAGCTGCTGGAAGTACTCATTCCATCTGCCTGTGATGTCCTGTGGACTGGTGAGCAGGTTGTTGGTGCCATCTTTTACGAAGGTTGCCTAACTATCTTCTTTATCTTTCTGTCTTTGACTTGCAGTCTGATATAGTTTCTTTGTGCCATCTACTGACTTACATTCCAAAAGCTGGTAGAGTGCCTCTGATGTCTTGTTCTTTGTTATTGCAACTGCTGTCTTAGCATCTTTGTTACCAGTATACCTTCCTAGCATGAACTGTCTTTTCTATCTCTCAGTTTTTCCTGCATTTCTTATTTTTTTTAATGACTTCTTGGACTTCTGCATTCCACCACCAGCTTTCCTTATGTACCTTATTTTCATACCTGGCTCCAGGCATATATGTTCTGTAGTCCTCACACATGCTGTTTTGAAGCCCAGCCATTCTTCTTCAACTCCACATACTTCCTCATCTTCTTGAGGTGCTAAAGCCCTGAGTAATTCCTTGAACTGTGGTGTTTTTCTCCAGTCAACTTCCAGATCTTCAACCTGGTCTCTGTTGACCTTAGCACCTTCTCTGACCACTGCTTGCAGGTGATTATGGCAAACAGCAGTTTATGCTGTAAGCCTACTGTTTCACTGGGGATGACTTTGCACTCACTGATTCTACCATACTCCCCTTTCTTAACTAGGAAGAAGTCTACCTGATTTGCATGTTGTCACTCTTGTATATAATGTTGTGACTGTCTCTTTTTCTGAACCATGCATTAGCTACTATCAAGCCATTTGCCAGACAGAAATCTAGAATGGCCTCTCCTGAAGCTTATTCCTGTTGCTCCACCCATGTGGACCCAAGCAGTTTGCATATCCTGTTATGTCTGTCCTGATATGTGCATTCAAGTCTCCCATTATTAACCCCAATTCATGTTGCCCTATTTTACCTAGCAGGTCCTGCAACCGCTGTCTGAATGCACTCTTTTCCTCATTATCACAACTCTGCTGTGGGGCATAGGCTAAGATTATGAATACTTCCCTATTATTAGGCTGGGGTCTGATTGCCGTCACTGTCTTCTGAAGCATCTCTCAAACAAATCTCAATTCCCATATCCTCTTCCTGAGTAGTAAAGTCTGGATCCCAAGCCAAGTGGCTGTGCTGATATCCATCATGTCAGCCACTTCCAAACTATGTCCTGTCAGTGAACATACAATGAGTTTAGCAATTCATAGTTAATGGTTTTATATCCAACTTTTGCTCAACAAAGCTGCTCAACAGAGCTATCCTAGATAACTAAAGCTGAAGAACTGGACACTGGCCCACTGGCCAATAGGGGTACATACACCCATCCCACCATTAGCATGGGTCCCCGGCATAGATCAGGTTCTCAACCCACTTATCACCATCAAATACCCATGCCCATTTGGAGACATTAGTCAAAACAAACAACTCACCCAGACCCACATTTTACACCATCAAGTGGCTAACCCTGCTGTTAAGGCTGCCAGCCCAGCTAGCTAGAATTTTGTAAATAAACCTATGTCATTTGTAAATATTAATATGATGCATAGACTTGTCTTACAAATGTAAATAAACTGCATGTTAGCTTCACAAATGTAACCAAAGTGCACCCTACTGAAAATGAGCAACACTCTAAGAAAATAAGTTTTATTGTTTACAATGGTGGTTATCTCAGCTAGGAGACAGAATGTCTGCAGCTAGAAATTCTTTCTATTGTCTGGAAACAGAAATGATTACAGGTTTCCAAGGTAAAAGTGTTTAACAGTTTTATAACTTCCAGTTCAAGGCAAATCTTCATGGGAACTAAAGGCAGAGGTGACAAGAATTATGTAGTCTGAGATAACCCAGCAGAAATGTTTGATAGTAATTTAAGAACTATCTCAGAGAGTGAGTCAGGGGATTTTGTATCTTATCTTGGATTTGACAACATCCTCTCATCAGCACTTGTCTGTAAGACTTAGATTACAGTGATTTCTCTTAGAGATAGCTAGGAACTTAGTAAGATTAGTTTAGATGTTTTATGTATTTATGTGAGACTGTCCTGCAATGCTTTTTTAAAATGTTTCCTGTGATTCTGAACTCTGTTGTCACTGTGTTGAGTTATTGAGAATTGTCCTGTTCTTTTATTATTTATTATTAAATATATTTAAACCTTTTAATTTTGGCTGGTTTCTTTAGAGATATTTAAGCTCTTAGGGTACTTGCATATGTATTTGGTGACACTGTACAGACTACTGTTAAATAACCTTAGTCATGGACACACTTACAATTTGGATAGTAGTAACATTACACAGTAGAATTGATCACCCTTTGGGAAGGTCCTTATAGCAGCTGATTAGAGTGGTTGGTGCAGCTAGCAAAACAGCATGCCCAACACACTAGTCATAGGTGACTCGATAGTGAGGCACACTGATGTCCCACTCACTAGGCTGAATAAGGAGAAAGTAACAGTCAGCTGCCTGTCGGGCACCAGGATCCACCACATAACGCACGCACTCAGGTCCCTCAACAACAGGTACAAATATGACTCTGTCGTTGTATATGTGGGTGTGAATGACCTGACACATACCTCCCTGGACTACATGAAAAGAGACATAGAGGAGCTAAAGGATTATGTAGACCAGGCGGGTATGACCCTAGCCCTGAGCAGCATCCTACCATCACCCAAAATGATACCACAGTACAAGCAGAAAATGATTAATTTCAACAATTGACTAGGTTTCTGGTGTCATTCTATGGGAATCCAGTATCTGTCTGCCTGGGATGACATGATTAGCAGACCTTGATGATTTGTCAGAGATGGTCTGCTTCTATCATCCCTGGCTTCTGGATACTGGCCAAGGCTCTTGTCACCCTATAGTGCCTTTTTAAGTGGTATTCCAAAGACCAAATTACCACAGTAACAGCTACAAACAAATGCAATCTGAGGGTCATGCTGCTCAATGTTAGAAGTCTAAATATCAAAATGCACTTGCTCGAAGCACTCCTTAAAATGGAGAACATCTACATTTGTGCCATAACAGAGATCTGGTTCAAGGCAGCAGAAAGCACCTCTTCACTACCAGGCTATAATTCATTTCACACCTTTCGGCCCCAGAACTTTGGAAACCCTTTTTTTTAAAAAAAAAAACCTTCAAAAAGGTTGGGTGGTTTTTTTCCATTTTAACGATGGGCTAGGCTTGTAAATGCCTCAAGGATAGCCACAGCTCTAGTATGAACTCTTATGAACCTATGAACCTATTAATTCCCTATACACACCCCAGCATATAGACAGGAATTCATGCCTCCCTTGGCAAATCAGTCAGTTTTCCTCACTCCCACCATGTGCTGAAAAACAGATAAAGGAGAAAAAAACATATATTCATGAACATCACTAACTGCATAATGCTGTACTAAAACACCTGAAAGTTATGCATCTGTACTACTATTATCATCATCATACTATCATCATCATTAACCTATTTTCCTCTATTTTCTACAGCGCCATGGATTGAGTATTGTGTCAATCTGTTGCCATTGCTCTCTATTCAATGCTACTCTTCTGCCTTTCTTCGGCTACTCATGCCCAGACTGTCACATGGTCTTCTCTCACATCCATCCATCCACCTCATTGCTGGCTGCCCTTTCCTCCTTTGCCTCTTCCTGGCTGTACCAAGTGTTTTTCACCAGATTGTCTTCATGCTTTTCTGCATATGTACCCTGAACCACTGTAATCTCTTTCCTCTTTTACCTTTCTGCAATTGGAGATACTTTGGCTTCCGCTTCTTATGTCCTCATTTCTTTGATTGTCCCACACAGTATACATCCTACCACCCATCTCAGGCACTTCATCTCCATCACCTTAAGCTTCTTCAACTGCTCTGCCTTTATTATTGCGTTGTTGTTTCTGTACCATACAGTAGTACTGATCACACCACTGCTTTGTACACCTTACTTTTCAGCTTCTTTGGCATTCTTTACTATCACATACCACCCTGATTATTCTGGTAGAAGTAGGTGGCTGCAGCCCTGTTATTCTTGCTTTGACCTTTTGTCATTGTAGACTTTTCTCTTCCTCAACCAATTCTCCCAGATAATTTCTGAAGTTGTTAACCTGTTCAACTATTTTCCTTCTCTCTATCCTCAATTCTCATCTTCTTTCAGTACCCCACCATTTGCTGCCATTATAACTGTTTTATATCTGTATCAGTTTCATCCCAGTGCCACCTTCAACTTTTTGCATTCCATTTCCCTATCTTTTGTTGAAGTTCTTGCTCAGAGTCTGCATGTAATGCCACATTGCCTGCATACAGCAATTTTATGGATATGTCCCTCTGACCTTCTTTTGCTAATGTAGTCTACTATCAGTATAAACAGTAGTGGCCTCAGATTCTTGAACCCCTCACATTAACACCACCCAACTCCCACTAGGAATGTCTCTAAGGAGACTGAACACTGTTTCATACTTTGAGTCATTGTCCTTGTACATGGCCTTTTCCGCACTCCATTGTACCAATGTTTCTGTGGGACTTCAGGGACCGCTACAGGAGTGCCCTTAAGTAATCTTTCTTGGGACCTTAGTCACAGCTGCTTTCTCCAAGTCTATGAAGAAACGTGCCAGATGGACTTCCTTTTCCTCTTCCCTAGCTTCTTCTCAAGCATCTGCTTCACTGCAAACATTGAGTCAGTTTTCAGTGCTTGTATCCTGAACTGAATCCAAACTACTCATCTCCTATCTTTACTTTCTACTATTCCCTGTGTATTCATTTATCAATCACCCTCTCCAGAACTTTCTATACAATGTGGTGATAGAAGTTTGAGCACTGTACTGCCCACAGTTGTGAATGCCCCCCTTTGTTTTTGAACACTGGCACTAATATGCTTATTCTATGCAGTCTGGAGATACACCTTTCTTCTCGCATTATTCTCAAGCATGAGTACCCTCAGGAACCATTTTCCTCTGTCCCACCCAGCATCTTTTTATCATATCTGCTGTGACATCACCTGAGCCTGCTCCTTCATTTTCTTTTTTAGTGCTATTTTCTTACTTATTCCTATAGTGAGGTCCTCTCACCATACAGGCTGTCTCTTGGGTATAGCAGTACAGCTCTATTCAGTGGGATTTTCTCTCTCATTCAGAAGCTAAGGAAGTACTCATTCCATCTGGCCTGTGATGTCCTGTGGACTGGTGAGCAGGTTGTTGGTGCCATCTTATGGCGAAGTTAGTGCTGCTAACTATCTTCTTTATCTTTCTCTGTCTTTGACTTGCAGTCTGATATAGTTTTCTTTGTGCCATCTACTGACTTACATTCCAAAAAGCTGGTAGAGTGCCTCTGATGTCTTGTTCTTTGTTATTGCAACTGCTGTCTTAGCATCTTGTTACGCAGTATACCTTCCTAACATGAACTGTCTCTTTTTTCTATCTCCTCTGCCAGTTTTCTCCTGCATTTCTCTTATTTTTTTGTAATGACTCTTTGACTTCTGCATTCCACCACCAGCTTTCTCTTATGTACCTTATTTTCGCATACCTGGCTCCAGGCATATATGTTCTGTAGTCCTCACACATGCTGTTTTGAAGCCCAGCCATTCTTCCTCTTTCAACTCCACATACTTCCTCATCTTCTTGAGGTGCTAAAGCCCCTGAGTAATTCCTTTGAACTGTAAGTTTCTTTTCTCCAGTCAACTTCCAGATCTTCAACCTGGTCTCTGCTGACCTTTAGCACCTTCTCTGACCACTGCTTGCAGGTGATTATGGCAAACAGCAGTTTATGCTGTAAGCCTACTGTTTCACTGGGGATGACTTTGCACTCACTGATTCTCTGTACCATATACCCCTTTCTTAACTAGGAAGAAGTCTACCTGATTTGCATGTTGTCACTCTTGTATATAATGTTGTGACTGTCTCTTTTTCTGAACCATGCATTAGCTACTATCAAGCCATTTGCCAGTTTATACAGAAATCTAGAATGGCCTCTCCCCGAAGCTTTTCTATTCCTGTTGCTCCTGCACCCATGTGGGACTGACCTAAGCAGTTTGGTAAGATATCCTTACGCAGTTATGTCTGTCCTGATATGTGCATTCCAAGTCTCCCCATTATTAACCCCAATTCATGCTGCCCCTATTTTACCTAGCAGTATCCCAAGCAATCGCTGTCAGTTGGAATGCACTTCCTTTTTCCTCATTATCCAACAACTTGCAATGGCAAGTATAGGCTAAGATTATGAATACTTCCCTATTATTAGGCTGGGTCTGATTGCCGTGCCACTGTCTTCTGAGCATCTCTCAAACAAATTCTACAATTCCCATATCCTCTTCCTGGAGTAGTAAAGTCTGATCCCAAGCCAAGTGGCTGTGCTGATATCCATCATGTCAGCCACTGTAAAATCTATGTCCTGTCAGTGAACATACAATGAGTTTAGCAATTCATAGTTAATGGTTTTATATCCAACTTTTGCTCAACAAAGCTGTCAGCTCTTTCCAAACAGAGCTATCCTAGATAAATCTGGGGGCAAGTTTGAAGAATCTGGACACTGGCCCACTGGCCAATAGGGTACATACACACCCATCCTCACCATTAGCATGGGTCCCCGTGGCATAGATCAGGTTCTCAAACCGACTTATCACCATCAAATACCCACATGCCCATTTGGAGACATTAGTCAAAACAAACAACCTCACCCAGACCCACATTCTTACACCATCAAGTGGCTAACCCTGTTGTTATACGCCAGCCCAGCTAGCTGTAGAATTTTGTAAATAAACCTATGTCATTTGTAAATATTAATATGATGCATAGTACTTGTCTTTACAAATGTAAATAAACTGCATGTTAGCTTCTACAAATGTAACCAAAGTGCACCCTACTGAAATGAGTGTAAAACTCGTAAGAAAATAAGTTTTATTGTTTCACAATGGTGGTTATCTCTAGCGCTTCTATGTGGAGACAGAATGTCTGCAGCTAGAAATTCTTTCTATTGTCTGGAAACAGAAATGATTACAGGTTTCCAAGGTTAAAGTGTTTAACAGTTTTACAACTTCCAGTTCTAGGCAAATCTTCATGGGAACTAAAGGCAGAGGTGACAAGAATGATGTAGTCTGAGATAACCCAGCAGAAATGTTTGATAGTAATTTAAGAACTATCTCAGAGAGTGAGTCAGGGGATTTTGTATCTTGTCTTGGATTTGACAACATCCTCTCATCAGCAGTTGTCTGTAAGTAAGACTTAGATTACAGTGATTTCTCTTAGAGATAGCTAGGAACTTAGTAAGATTAGTTTAGATGTTTTCTGTATTTATGTGAGACTGTCCTGCAATGCTTTTTTAAAATATTCCTGTGATTCTGAACTCTGTTGTCACTGTGTTGAGTTATTGAGAATTGTCCTGTTCTTTTATTATTTATTATTAAATATATTTAAACCTTTTAATTTTGGCTGGTTTCTTTAGAGATATTTAAGCTTCTAGGGTACTTCTGCATATGTATTTGTGACACTGTACAGACTACTGTTAAATAGCCTTAGTCATGTTGGCACTACTTACAATTTGGATAGTAGTAACATTACAATGCAGTAGAATTGATCACCTCTTTTGGGGAAGGTCCTTATAGCAGCTGATTAGAGTGGGTTGGTGCAGCTAGCAAAACAGCATGCCCAACACACTAGTCATATGGTGACTGGATAGTGAGGCACACTGATGTCCCACCACTAGGCTGAATAAGGAGAAAGTAAGAAATGCTGCCTCAAAATTTCGTCGGCAACGTTTGTGTCGGGCACCAGATCCACCTCACATAACGACGCACTCCAGGTCCCCTCAGTCAACAGGGTACGTCAAATTATGACTCTGTTGATGTCCCACCTACTAGGCTGAATAAGGAGAAAGTAACAGTCAGCGCTGGCCTGTCGGGCACCAGGATCCACCACATAATCTAACGCTGACGCACTCAGGTCCCTGCAACAACAGGCCACAAATATGACTCTGTCATTGTATAATGTGGGTGTGAATGACCTTGCGACACATACCTCCTGACTACATGAAAAGAGACATGGAGGAGCTTAAAGGATTATGGGTGAGACCAGGCGGGTATGACTCCCAGCCCTGAGCAGCATCCTACCATCACCCAAAGTAAAATGATACCACAGTACAAGCATGAAAATGATTAATTTCAACAATTGACTAGGTTTCTGGTGTCATTCTATATGGGAATCCAGTATCTGGTTCTGCCTGGGGATGACATAGAGATTAGCAGACCTTGATGATTTGTCAGAGTCATGCATCTGCTTCTACACATCCCTGGGCTTCTGGATACTGGCCAAGGCTCTTGTCACCCCTCTATAGTGCCTTTTTTAAGTGGTATTCCAAAGACCAAATTACCACAGTAACAGCTACAAACAAATGCAAAATCTGAGGGTCATGCTGCTCAATGTTAGAAGTCTAAATCTCAAAATGCACTTCACTCAAAGCACCCTTTAAAATGGAGAACATCTAACATTTGTGCCATAACAGATCTGGTTCATGTAGCAGAAAGCACCCCTGCACTACCAGGCAGTGTTATAACTCATCCTCCACACCTTTATGGCCCCAGAACTCTGGACTGAAGCTCAAAGGTGGTGCAGGTGTTTCCATATTCATAAAGGATGCTAGCACCTTCAACATGTTGGGCTATTGACACATCTGAGATACTTTCAGGTGCAGCTAACATTGGTAAGACAGTGATTCAGGTATTGTAGTGTTTCTCTTCATATGTCCCCAACCATGTTCCCAAGACTCACAATCCATGTTCCTAAGCACCCTGGAGAATAATATTAGGGTCCAACATAACACTCTCATACTGGGCGCATCTTAACCACCCTCCACTAACTGGGAAAAACTACTCATGGGGAACCAATACACTTTGCCAGTTCAAACGCTTCCTGGAATTCGCCATTAATTCTAATGCCCTGGACCAGCTTAAAGTTCTAATACTCCCCACTAGAAGTAGCAAGATATCCTTGACCTTGGTCATTGCTAACATGAGTGACTATTGCTCTACACCAATAGTCAATCTCCTCCCTGGTTAGATGATTTGGATTAACAAACTAATCATCTTTGAAATCCACATCCCACCCTGCACAAAGGTAAGGTAAATCCACCCTGAAAAACTTCTCTATGGCTAACTTTTGGCCTCCTAAAACAGAGGTGGTTAACTTCATGCCACCCATGCAAATAGAGATCAGTTGCATACACTCCCTAACCATATACAGACTCAATGCACTGTACTAACACGTACATTGTGAAATGCATGGATCTCCCCATACCCAAAAGAGCCAAGATGCTCTCCTCCAAAAGTGAAGTCAATCTGGTAGTCCCTGCCATAAACAAACTTCTACAACAGAAGGAGGAAACCAGTTTGAAGCGAATCAATGTGAAGTCCCACGACTGGAAAAAACAAAAAGTTGAGATCCTTCATCAAATCCTCTAAAGCTAGCTATGAATACAGAATTGCAGCAGATAGTAAAGACAACCACAAGGCCTTCTATATAGTTATGTAAAGAATCTCCATGGCTAAATAGCCAGATTTGCTCCTGAGCTACAAAAGGTGCACAATAGTACCTCTTATACTGAGCCAATAGATATTTTCTGCCAATATATCGTAATGCCGGCAGATTCAGTACAAACTTTACCCTCTTCCTTCCCCAAGGACCAATCCACAACAATACTCAGTAGATTTCCAGGCATCCAGTATTACTGCTGCACAGGTTAAAACAGCACTGTCCAAGGCCAAGAATACAGCTTCTATGGGACCTGACATAATATCCCTGGCTGTGTTCTACATGAATCATACAGAATGAATTGGCACTCACCTGTGTGTGTCTCCTGTTCAATCACAGCTTCACTGCACGCTTTGTCTCTCATACTTAATGGTGCACTGCTACAGTCATCCTCTCTCCAAAGGAAGAGGAATACAAACTCCTGAGAACTGATCAGCCTCCATTAGCCTGCCAGACAAGTCTGATATGCAAAGCTATGGAACACATCATCATAGTGGACTCTAATAAACAAGGATGTAGGGGAATCTCCAACTCTGGATCCCACACACAGTTTGGTTTTGTGAAGGGTAGATCATGCCTGCTCAACTTGGTCAACTTCTTTGAGTCAGTCACCAGAGCTTTGGGGTGGATGAAGTGCATAAGGTGAGTTTATACAGCCTACCTTGATCTGGCCAAAGCCTCGCGATTGATACTATTCCCATGCTGGAATCTATAGAAAAAACTCACTAAGCTAGGCATCAACCTATATCACTAGGAGGGTTGCAAAATGGCTCACAGGTAGAACCTACAGTGTTAAAGTAGATGACCTCCAAGTCAGACTACTGACCTTGGGCCAGTCATGAGTGGAGTCCCAGCCATGGGTTCAGTCCTGGGTCCCCATATACTGTTTGGCATCTACTTCTCTGAAGTCCTACAACAATTTAAGGACTTATGTTTGACAAATTCTCTGCAGACTCCATTTGACAAGTTGGGGAGCTTATATTGCACCTCCCGAAAGGATGTTGGGACATCCTACAGAAAGGTCCTCACTGGATACCAACGACTGAAAATGGTCAGAACCATGGCTCTTAAGATCAATCCCAAATGCAATGTGTCATTATCCCTTTGGGAAAAACCCATATTTCATAAATTACCATATCGATGGTAGTCCACTGAACAGAGAAGGAGTTATAAGAGATCTGTGGAATACGGGTTGACAGCAATCTCTTTTGACCACCACATTGCAACTGTGGTCAGAAAGTCCTCCTATGTGGTACATCTCATTACTAAGGGTTTTTACATCCAGGAAGAAAGAGGTCATTGTCTCCCTCTTACTCCTTTCCCCTCATTAGGCCAATCATTGAGTACAATACCCCATGGCATACGGGACATCTCACTAAACACCTGCAACAAAATGGAGAGGCCACAAAAGTACCCTCACAAGGAGAATCCTAGGCCTTAAACATTTGTCCTATATGTACAGACTAAAAACGACTGTACCCAACTATTCTCTGTCTCATATCGCATACTACTTAGAGGCGCATCTCTGCTTGACGTGATGAAAACCATGTCTTGATCCAGCTCTGTTAGAAATGCTACATCTAGAGAAATCCTTAACTTCCTCCACCACCATTGTTGCCCAGATACCTCAACTGCCATTACCACGATGCATCAACAGAACATGCTGAGTGGACAGGTTCATAACCCAGAGGCTGCCCAGCGCTATGGAGTAGACTTCTCCATACATACGCCGGGCGAGCACTCACTGGCCTTCTTCAAGAAAAGTCTCTGATGAGGGATGGGAAATTGAAAATTCACCCCAGGGATCACTCCAGTGGCTTTACTCACAGAGGCAATTTTCCTGGGAACTACAGGTCGGTGGCACGCAAAATGGCTGCCAGGGTAATCCTATGGGCTGGGCTTGTAAAGGCATCAGGCCATTAGCTTAGTACACACCTATGAACCCATATTGCTACCTGGGCTCCATATTATATCCTCATCGCTTAAAAGCTTAACACTGATTGATCAAACTTATTTCGCGGTGAAATCTGTAAATATCGGGCGAAGCAGAAACCTAAAATTTTTCTCAGGGAAAGAATTCGCTTGTCCGCTTCTGTTGCTTTGGTATTTTCAGTGTTATGGTGGAAAGTTACCGGGTCGGATTCAGGTAAGTAAAAGTGCGCGACAAAAGTGGATGTGAGTGTTAGGGCGATTTAGGTGAGTTAGGAATAGGACCTTCTGGTTAGGTGTGTGTGCTGCATTGAGTGGACAAGAGGGTTAGGGTTAGGTGGATTTATGAGTTAGGGTTAGGAGCAGGTGAAGTGGAGAGCGAAAAAGGTAGATAGACCTTAGGTTAGGGTTTGCCAAGGTAAGTGGGTAGTTAGTGGTGTGTGCATAGTTTAGTGTAGTGAAGTTAGGGTAATGATCTAGGTGTATGTGTGTGATTTCTGTTTGTGTTTGGTGTGCTTGTGTTGTGTGTATGTGTTTTGGATCTGACAGTTCGAGATTGTAAGCTTTTCACTTAATTTAGGTCCTGGATCAATGACGCTGGCATTTTTAAGTGTTCGATGATATAATATAGACTCCTACTACCTTACATAGTCTGGCCACAGTATAAGGCATAGCTAGTGAACTCCAGCCTTCCCATCACTGTCTGTATGTTTGTATATAACTCAAATCTCAAAGTGTGTGTGTGTGTGTGTGTGTGTGTGTGTGTGTGTGTGTGTGTGTGTGTGTGTGTGTGTGAACACTAAGCATGTGGTGTGTGTGTGTGTGTGTGTGTTCGTGTGTGTGTGTGTGTGTGACCACCAGCTGTGATTCAACCTGTGTGTGTGTAATAGAGCTCTACCTTTAAAGCAAGTGGTGTCTGGAACACTACATTGAGTTGGCCAGAGTAGGTTACTCGATTTGTGTGCTCTTGACCAATCAGCTGTACTTTACTGTGTACCAAAAAGCGTGTAACTTGTAATCCTCCCATCTATGAAACTCCTTGACGGTGCTAGTGGTGAGGGCTGAGGCTCCTTGATTACTGGGCCACAGTGCAGGGTATCGCATATATTAATTGTTTGGCAGTAGTGGGCTAGCCAGCCATCACATATTAATTGGTCGATAGTGATGAGATAGCCACATCAAGCATAGTTGTTGGTTTGTAGTGTGGTTTGATATTGAATTCCTGTAGCTTGTGTACAGTGATCATCTGAAGCTACTTGTACTCTTTAATTAGCCACGCAGTGAACATTCAAAAATTCATATCACAATTGTTTTATTTTTTTTTTAGCTTAGTTAGTCAGGAGAGGCAGGCAAGCATGTCAGCAGATGAAAGTTTGGCAAGCAGCCAGTTGGCTGAGGTGTGCCAGGCTTAAAGGACTGGTACATGCCGTAACCTGACGGCATACATGATTGTAGTTTAGTCACAGGCATCACAGAGAATAGCAACAAGGAGGATGATCAAACTGGCCATGGGGATGCGTATATAACTCTCTAATGAATGGACAGCCTAACCTTACCACAGAGGACTTAAAAATCCATCTGGAGTTAAAGACTTTGAGTTATTGAGAATTGTCCTGTTCTTTTATTATTTATTATTAAATATATTTAAACCTTTTAATTTTGGCTGGTTTCTTTAGAGATATTTAAGCTCTTAGGGTACTTGCATATGTATTTGGTGACACTGTACAGACTACTGTTAAATAACCTTAGTCATGGACACACTTACAATTTGGATAGTAGTAACATTACACAGTAGAATTGATCACCCTTTGGGAAGGTCCTTATAGCAGCTGATTAGAGTGGTTGGTGCAGCTGGCAAAACAGCATGCCCAACACACTAGTCATAGGTGACTCGATAGTGAGGCACACTGATGTCCCACTCACTAGGCTGAATAAGGAGAAAGTAACAGTCAGCTGCCTGTCGGGCACCAGGATCCACCACATAACGCACGCACTCAGGTCCCTCAACAACAGGTACAAATATGACTCTGTCATTGTATATGTGGGTGTGAATGACCTGACACATACCTCCCTGGACTACATGAAAAGAGACATGGAGGAGCTAAAGGATTATGTAGACCAGGCGGGTATGACCCTAGCCCTGAGCAGCATCCTACCATCACCCAAAATGATACCACAGTACAAGCAGAAAATGATTAATTTCAACAATTGACTAGGTTTCTGGTGTCATTCTATGGGAATCCAGTATCTGTCTGCCTGGGATGACATGATTAGCAGACCTTGATGATTTGTCAGAGATGGTCTGCTTCTATCATCCCTGGGCTTCTGGATACTGGCCAAGGCTCTTGTCACCCCTATAGTGCCTTTTTAAGTGGTATTCCAAAGACCAAATTACCACAGTAACAGCTACAAACAAATGCAATCTGAGGGTCATGCTGCTCAATGTTAGAAGTCTAAATCTCAAAATGCACTCACTCAAAGCACTCCTTAAAATGGAGAACATCAACATTTGTGCCATAACAGAGATCTGGTTCAAGGCAGCAGAAAGCACCCCTGCACTACCAGGCTATAACTCATTCCACACCTTTTGGCCCCAGAACTTGGACTGAAGCTTCAAAGGTGGTGGTGTTTCCATATTCATAAAGGATGTGCACACCTTCAACATAACACATCTGAGATACTTCAGGTGCAGCTAACATTGGTAAGACAGTGATTCAGGTTGTAGCCTCCTATATGTCCCCAACCATGTCTCAAGACTCACAATCCATGTTCCTAAGCACCCTGGAGAATATTAGGGTCCAACATAACACTCTCATACTGGGCAACTTCAACTACCCCTCCACTAACTGGGAAAACTACTCATGTACCAATACACTTGCCAAACGTTTCCTGGAATTCATTAATTCTAATGCCCTGGACCAGCTTGTTCTTACCCCCACTAGAAGTAGCAACATCCTTGACCTGGTCATTGCTAACATGAGTGACCATTTCTCTACACCAATAGTCAACTCCTCCCTGGTTAGATTTGACAACAAACTAATCATCTTGGAAATCCACATCCCACCCCCCCACAAAGGTAACCACCCTGAAAAACTTCTCATAAGCTAACTTTGGCCTCCTAAAAACAGAGGTGGCTAACTTCACGTCACCCATGCAAATAGAGATCAGTTGCATGACCCCCTAACCATACACCAATGCACTGTACTAACACGTACAGAAATGCATGGATCTCCCCATACCCAAAAGAGCCAAGATGCTCTCCTCCAAAAAAAAGGAAGTCAATCTGGTAGTCCCCTGCCATAAACAAACTCTACAACAGAAGGAGGAAACTGAAGCGAAATAATGTGAAGTCCCACGACTGGAAAAACAAAAAGTTGAGATCCTTCATCAAATCCTCTAAAGCTAGCTATGAATACAGAATTGCAGCAGATAGTAAAGACAACCACAAGGCCTTCTATAGTTATGTAAAGAATCTCCATGGCAATAGCCAGATTTGCCTTGAGCTACTGCACAATAGTACCTCTTATACTGAGCCAATAGATATTGCCAATATACTAGCCGGCAGATTCAGTACAAACTTTACCCCTCTCCTCCCCCAAGGGACCAATCACAATACCAGTAGATTTCCAGGCATCCAGTATTACTGCTGCACAGGTTAAAACAGCACTGTCCAAGGCCAAGAATACAGCTTCTATGGGACCTGACAATATCCCTGGCTGTGTTCTACATGAACTACAGAATGAATTGGCACCTCACCTGTGTGCCCTGTTCAATCACAGCTTCACTGCACGCTTTGTCTCTACGAATGGTGCACTGCTACAGTCATCCCTCTCCACAAAGGAAGAGTGAATACAAACCCTGAGAACTATCGCCCCATTAGCCTGACAAGTCTGATATGCAAAGCTATGGAACACATCATCATAGACCTAATAAACAAGGATGTAGGGAATCTCCAAACTCTGGATCCCACACAGTTTGGTTTTGTGAAGGGTAGATCATGCCTGCTCAACTTGGTCAACTTCTTTGAGTCAGTCACCAGAGCTGTGGATGAAGGCAAGGTGGTTTATACAGCCTACCTTGATCTGGCCAAAGCCTTTGATACTATTCCCCATGCTGGAATTATAGAAAAACTCACTAAGCTAGGCATCAACCCCTATATCACTAGGAGGGTTGCAAACTGGCTCACAGGTAGAACCCACAGTGTTAAAGTAGCTGACTCCAAGTCAGACTACTGACCAATCATGAGTGGAGTCCCACAGGGTTCAGTCCTGGGCCCTATACTGTTTGGCATCTACTTCTCTGAAGTCCTGGCCAACACGAAGGGACTATGTTTGACAAAGTTCGCAGACGATTGCAAGTTGGGAGCTTATATTAACTTCCCGAGTGATGTTGACATCCTACAGAAAGGCCTCACTGATACCAACGACTGGGGTCAGAACCATGGCCTTAAGATCAATCCCAAAAAATGTGTCGTCATCCCCTTTGGGAAAAACCCATTTCTCATAAATTACCATATCGATGGTAGTCCACTGAACAGAGAAGGAGTTATAAGAGATCTGGGAATACGGGTTGACAGCAATCTCTCTTTTGACCACCACATTGCAACTGTGGTCAGAAAGTCCTCCTATGTGGCACATCTCATTACTAAGGGTTTTACATCCAGGAAGAAAGAGGTCATTGTCTCCCTCTACTCTTCCCTCATTAGGCCAATCATTGAGTACAATGCCCCATGGCATATATCTCACTAAACACCTGCAACAAATGGAGAGGCCACAAAAGTATCTCACAAGGAGAATCCTAGGCCTTAAACATTTGTCCTATATGGGCAGACTAAAAACACTCCAACTATTCTCTGTCGCATATCGCATACTTAGAGGCGATCTCTGCTTGACGTACAAAACCATGTCTGATCCAGCTCTGTTAGAAATGCTACATCTAGAGAAATCCCAATCCCTCCACACCACATGCTCCAGATACCTCAATCTCATTACCACGATCAACAGAACATGCTGGAGGGACAGGTTCATAACCCAGAGGCTGCCCATGCTATGGAGTAGACTTCCCATACATGTCAAGCAGAGCACCTCACTGGCCCTCTTCAAGAAAAGTCTTGATAAGGGGATGGGAAATTGAAAATTCACCCCAGGGATCACTCCAGTGGCTTTACTCGACAGAGGCACTGGGAACTAAGGTCGGGTGGCACGATGCCAGGGTAATCCTATGGGCTGGGCTTGTAAAGGCATCAGGGCCATTAGCTTAGTACACACCTATGAACCTATATTGCTACCTGGGTCTATATTATATCCTCGAATGCTTAAAAAAGCGAACACTGATTGATCAAACTTATTTTCGTGAAACTGCAAAATATCGAAGCAGCAGAAACTCAAATTTTTTTCCTAGGGAAAGAATTCGGTTGTCCGTTTCTGTTGCTTTGGTATTTTCAGTGTTATGGTGGAAAGTTACCGGTCGGATTCAGGTAAGTGTGCAATTGTGTGGATGTGAGTGTTAGGGTGATTTAGGTGAGTTAGGGTTAGGACTCTGGTTAGGTGTGTGTGCGATTGAGTGGACATGAGGGTTAGGGTGGATTTAAGTGAGTTAGGGTTAGGGAGCAGGTGAAGTGAGTGTGCGATAGTGATAGACCTTAGGGTTAGGGTTTGGGTTAAGGTAAGTGGGTAGTTAGTCATGTGTGCATAGTTTAGTGTAGGGTTAGGTATCAGATTTTAGGTGTATGTGTGTGGATTTCTGTTTGTTTGGTGTGCTTGTGTTGTGTGTATGTGTTTTGGATCTGACAGTTCAAGATTGTAAGCTTTCACTTAATTTAGGTCGATCAATGAGCGTTCGCTTTTTTAAGTGTTCGATGATATAATATAGACCCTACTACCTTACAGTCTGGCCAGAAGGGGGCATAGCTAGTGAACCTGTGCCAGCCTTCCCCATCACTGTCTTTATGTTTGTATATAACTCAAATCTCAAAGTGTGTGTGTGTGTGTGTGTGTGTGTGTGTGTGTGTGTGTGTGTGTGTGTGTGTGTGTGTGTGTGTGTGTGTGTGTGTGTGCTACTTGTGTGTGAGCACTGTGTGTGTGTGTGTGTGTGTGTGTGTGGCTTGACCACTCAGCTGAGATCTTAACCCTATAGCTGTGCCATTGGGGAGTCTTATTGGAGATCTGGATAAAGAGAGAGAAACCAGCCCAAGACTGACTGTGATCTCTGTGTGCTCTTAAGGGAAATTGTACTTTACTGTGTGTGTACTTGTAATCCTCCCAATCTGCGTGTCCCTGACGGGTGCTAGTGGTGAGGGCTGAGGCTCCTTGATTACTGGGCCAGTGCAGGGGTATCACATATTAATTGTTTGGCAGTGGTGGGATAGCCACATCACATATTAATTGGTCGATAGTGATGAGATAGCCACATCACATAGTTGTTGGCTTGTAGTGGTTTGGATATTGAATTCCTGTAGCTTGTGTACTGTGATCACTGAAGTTACTTGTACTCTTAATTAGCCACGCAGTGAACATTCAAAATTCATATCACAATTGTTTTATTTTTTTTTTTAGCTTAGTTAGTCAGGGAGAGCAGGCAAGCATGTCAGCAGATGAGTTTGGCAAGCAGCCAGTTGGCTGAGGTGTGCCAGGCTAAAGGACTGGTACATGCCAACCTGACTAAGGCAGACATGATTGTAGATTTAGTCACAGGTGCATCAGAGAATAGCAACAAGGAGGATGATCAAACTGGCCATGGGGATGTATAACTCTCAATGAATGGACAGCTCAACCTTACTACAGAGGACTTAAAAATTCATCTGGAGTTAAAGAGACTTGAGCTAGAGGCCAAGCATTTGGAAATAGAGGCAACAGAGAGACTGAGGTGTCCAGAAACTGATAAAAATGAGAAACTGCTATACCTGAAAGATGAGGAGAAGGAGAGGCAGAGGCAACATGAAAAGGAGATGCTGACTCTTCACCATAGTCATAGAGGTAATGGGGAAGGGAGTAACCAAACCCCAGAAGCAAAAAAGGCCAGTAAATTTCTTCCACAATTTACAGAGGGGGATTATTTTGATAGTTTCATTCATATGTTTGAGAGGGTATGTAAACAGTATAATGTTGACCAAGGGCGCTGGGTACGATTCCTGATCCCTTTAATCCATGGTAAAGCTGTAACTGGTCTTTCCAAACTGTCTGATAATGACTGCTTAAATTATAATGTTGTAAAAAAACTGTTTGCTAGAATGTTTTAAATTAATACCTGAAGCTTACAGGAAAAAGTTTCATGAGCATAGACACAAGGCAGATGAAAGTGTGTCTGAATATGTTACTGAACTAAGCACTTATTTTCAGAGGTGGTTGAGTGGATGTCAGGTCACCACATTTGAAGAGCTGGCAGACATTTTGGTGAGGGACCAAGTCTTTAGCACTTTGCCTGAGGACATGAGGATCCAGTTAGCTGATAGATAATGCCTTACTGTAGATGAGTTGAGGAAGAAGGGAGACCTATACCTAGCAAGCAGCGCATCACTGCACATGAAAGGGACATCCTGTGCTGCTCATGGGTCTAAGGGAACCCATGGTGAGCAGTCCAGACTGCCCCAACAGAATCCGCCAGTAGCAGAGGAAGTCTCTAGTCCGGGGACACATCCAGGACTAAGGGTTAAATGTTTTAAATGCAACCAGTGGAACCATGTAGCATACAGGTATCCATGGAGGCAAGGTGGGAAACAAAAGGTGGGAGAGCCAGTAAGTGGAAATGACAAAATGCCAACAGTAGGTTGTCTTGAGACAACAAGGGTACCAAACTACCACAGTGCAGATGCCCTAATAGGGAGTGATTTTGATAATGCAGTACCATGTGTTCATGCAGTTACACGCAGTCAGGCTTGGAGACAAGCATGTGGGTCTGGTAGCCTGGGGGAGACCCAGACAGACAGCACACTTGCAGCCAGGACTGGTGAGGTGGTTACTATAGGGAGGGAGCTACACTGTAGCAGTGAGACTGAAGGTGAGCCACAGATGGTTGTGGGTACTGATGTTCCCTTGGACAGAGTGATTGCAAGGGCAGAGGTGAGTAGTAGTACCCAGGCTGACAATGATGCACCACTGTCAGAGGATTCCAGACATCCTGTGGAAGGGGAGCTGGGAAGGATTACAAAGAAAGGGCTGAGACAGGCTCAGCTCTCAGACCTTAAATTACAAGGCCTGAAGGAGGTAGATAGTGAGGCACTTGATTCTCAAGGGAAGGGGGAATCTGTATACTGGGACAAAAAATTATTATATAGAGACTGGACCCCTGAGGGAGGGCTAGAGGGTGAGAGAATACAGCAGTTGGTAGTGCCCAGAGCCTACCATCTGGCACTTCTAGCCATAGCCCATGATATTCCTTTTGCAGGTCATATGGGCATAAAATGTACAAAAAGGCGTATTATGCAGAACTTTTATTGGCCTGGGATTTCCAGAGATGTAACAGGGTACTGCAGGACCTGTGAGTAGTGCAAAAGCTAGGCAATGCAGAAGACAAGGTGAATGCCCCTTTGATGCTTTTGCCTGTGATTGAGGAGCCATTTCAGAGAGTAGCTATGGATATTGTGGGCCTCTGAGTACCCCAAGTTTCACAGGGAAAACGTATATTCTAGTGGTAGTAGATTATGCTACCAGATACCGTGAGGCAGTGGCTCTGTCCTCCATTAAGACAGAAAAGGTGGCAAATGCTTTGTTAGAGATTTTCAGCATGGTATGTTTCCCATAAAATAATACTGACTGACAGATGTGCCAATTTCATGTCAGATCTGCTGGCTTGTCTATGGAAATACTGTGAGGTGAAGCATCTAAAGACCACCCCCTACCATTCCCAAGACTAATGGTCTTGTTGAAAGGTTAAACTCTACACTCAAGATGATGCTATGGGCATTTGCAGACCAGTTTAAGAGGGATTGGGACAAATATTTGGCCCATCTGTTACTTGCTTACAGAGAGGCTCCCCAGGAATCCACAGGTTTTTCACCCTTTGAGTTGTTGTATGGGCATAGGGTGAGGGGACCTCTACATTTAATTCAAGATGAGTGGGAGAGTGAGTGTGAATCCCACAAGGAGTTTGTTATGGCATACATCCTAAACCTCAGGACAAGGCTCAGGGAACTCATGGGCTTGGCCCGGGAGAACCTGGCAGATGCCCAATGACAGAAAAAGGTCTGTTATGACAGGAATGCTCGAGCTAGAGAGTATCCTGTAGGGCATTAGGTAATGGGTCTCATACTTGTCAGACACAACAAGCTGCAGACAGCTTGGGAGGAACCCTACGATGTGGTAAGGAAAGTCAGTGATGTTAACTACATCATAGAACTGCCAGGCAGGAGGCAGGGGCACATATTGCACCATGTTAACATGATGAAACCTTACCATGATAGGGAGGCCCCAGTGCTGAGTATTTGCAATGGACTGCAGGAGAAGTCTGAGGGGGATTTGTGACTGATCTCAGTGAGGCTCAGACTGACACCTCAGTGGAAGGGGTAGCAATGTCCCAGAAGCTATCCCCTACCCAGGTTTGAGAAATCTGAGCAGTGTTACAGGAGTTTGGGGACATGTTCACTGGGAAACCAGGGTGTACCCACCTGGTGCAGCACCATGTGGATACAGGACCCAAAGGCATATTAAGCAGGCCCTTTATAGGGTGCCTGAGAAAGTCAAACAGACTCTGAGAGAGGAGATACAGGAAATGTTGGAGGTAATTCAGGAGTCCAGAATTCCCTGGGCCTCCCTAGTGGTCCTGGTACCAAAGAAGGATGGCAGCACCAGGTTCTATGTGGACTACAGGAAATTAAATAGTCATACAGAGTCAGATGCTTACCCCATGTCTAGGACAGATTAAGGCCTAGAGCAGCTGGGTGGGGCTAAGTATCTTACCACCTTTGATCTTACCAAGGATTACTGACAGGTGCCCTTGACTACTAGAGCTAAAGAGAGGTCAGCCTTTGTGTCTCCTTCTGGCATGTATGAGTTCACATAAATGCCCTTTGGGATGAAAAATGCCCCAGTGACTTTCCAGAGGCTGGTAGATCATATCCTAGCAGGGGCAGAAGATTTTGCCCTTGCTTACCTAGATGATATTGCCATCTACAGCCATTTCTGGCAAGAGCTCCTTCAGCATGTCAGGGAGGTGCTGGGCAGACAACAGAGGGCAGGGTTGACCATTAAGTCCAGCATGTCAGGTGGATATGGCAGAGGTCTCCTACCTGGGACATAGATTGGGGAGTGGTAAGATCAGGCCAGAACCAGCCAAAGTGAGAGCCATTCAGGCATGGCCTGCACCTTTCAACAAAAAGCAGGTGAGAGTGTTTTTAGGGACAGCATGGTACTTCAGAAAGTTTGTCCCCAGTTATAGTACCATAGCTGCTCCTCTCAGAAACCTGTCAAGGAAAAACAGGCCAGATAAGTTAGTGCAGATCTCAGTATGTGAGCAGCCATTCCAAAATCTTAAAAAACTTTGGAAGGACCCCCTGTGTTAGCCAGTCCACATTACAGCAAAGAAGTTGTTGTGCAGGTGGATGCTTCAAACCATGGGGTAGGAGCTGTACTTAGCCAGATTTCTTCAGAGGGAGAGGAGCACCTGATGGTTTATCTAAGTCATAGGCTCCAACCCAGGAAGGAATGCTATGCAGCTGTAGAAGAGGAATGTCTAGCCATAGTGAGGGCACTGCAGAACCTTCAGCCTTGTCTGTATGGAATAAAATTTACTGTAGTTACAGACCACAATCCCCTAACATGGCTACATCGAGCCAGCCAGCAAAATGCCAAGTTACTAAGGTGGAGTCTAAGGTTGCAAGCATATTGTATGACAGTGCAGCACTGCAGTTGGGTTGACAATGCCAACGCAGATGGGCTCTCAAGACAGGGAATGGGTAAGGTATTCCCAGATAGGCTCAACCCTCTAGATCAACATTTCTCAATGGTCACTTGAAAAAGTAGCTTGAGTTGTTTTGAGGGGGGGGGTTGTGAAGGCTGCCAGCCCAGCTAGCTAGAATTTTGTAAATAATCCTATGTCATTTGTAAATATTAATATGATCCATAGGCTTGTCTTACAAATGTAAGCAAACTGTATGTTATGTGCTGAGCTTCAATAATGTAACCACAGTGCACCCTACTGGAAAAGAGCAAAACTCTAAGAAAATAAGTTGAATTGTTTACGATGGTGGTTATTGCAGCTAGGAGACATAATGTCTTCAGCTAGAAATTCTTTCTATTGTCTGGAAACAGAAATAATTACAGGTTTCCAAGGTAAAAGTGTTTAACAGTTTTACTACTTCCAGTTCTAGGCAAAACTTCTGAGCGATAGGTATTTTTGACATATAGGTATTAAATTTTAAGTTCCTGTTAGTGTGGGAAGTAAAGGCAGAGGTGACAAGAATGATGTAATCTGAGATAACCCAGCAGAAATGTTTGGTAGTAATTTAAGAATTATCTCAGAGACTGAGTCTGGGCATTTTGTATCTTGCCTTGGATTTGACAACATCCTCTCATCAGCACTTGTCTGGCTCTGAAAGTAAGACTTAGATTACAGTGATTTCTCTTAGATATAGATAGGAACTTAATAAGATTAGTTCAGATGTTTTCTGTATTTATGTGAGACTGTCATGCAATGTTGTTTTAAAATATTTCCTGTGATTCTGAACTGTTGTCACTGTTGAGTTATTGAAAATTGTTTTGCTCTTTTATTATTTATTATTAAATATATTTATACCTTTTAATCGTGGCTGGTTTCTTAGAGATATTTAAGCTCTTAGAGTACTTGCGTATGTATTTGGTGACACTGTACAGGCCACTGTTAAATAGCCTTAGTTTTAGACACACTTACCATTTGGAGAATAGTAACATTACACAGTAGAACTGGTCACCATTTGGGAAGGGCCTTATAGTAGCTGATAAGAATGGTTGGTGGCAGCTGGTACTACCTTATATTCTGTACAGAAGGGGCCATAGCTAGTGAACCTGTGCCAGCCTTCCCCAGTGTATGTTTGTATATAAATCAAATCTCAAAGTGTGTGTGTGTGTGTGTGTGTGTGTGTGTGTGTGTGTGTGTGTGTGTGTGTGTGTGTGTGTGTGTGTGTGTGTCAGCTACTTGGGCAGGGACATGAAGCACTGGTTGGACAGAGAGGCCTCTGCAGGTTTTGGCTTGACAACTTGGCTGAGATCTTAACCCTATAGCGGTGCCAGTGGGGAGTCTTATTGGGGATCTGGATAAAGAGAGAGAAACCAGCCCCAGACTGACTGTGATCTCTGTGTGCTCTTAAGGGAAATTGTACTTTACTTTGTGTGTAATTGTCATCCTTCCAATATGCATGGCCCTCACTGGTGCTAGTAGTGAGGATTGAGGATCCTTGATTACTTGGCCAGTGCAGGGGTGTCACACCTGCCACAACACACAGTCTGTGATACATGTTCTCTAATGATGATGATACTGCACATCACAGCAGATTAAATTCTCCCCCCTATAGGGCAGCCTTTTAGAGTCTGTGCTGCTGCTCATAGCTTCATTCATTTGGCTAGGTTTGACATGGAAACACACAGCATGTTTTTCAGGGATGGGAGGAACTCCATAGAGACACAGGGGAAATATGCAAACTCCAAACAGACATTGGCTGGCTGGAGGTCAAGATCAAATGTTTACCTTGTGTATGGCAGGCAAACACCTTAACCATTATGCCAACTATCTCACCTAGGCATATGCAGTTACCAACTCATCATATTTACTGTAGAACTCTAGTCCACTCCCCCTAGCCTAATCCTACTATTGAAGTCAGCACTCCTCACAAGGGTTGGTGATGGCCACGGCATTACTCACCACCCTGTTAAGGCAGTGCCAGGCATCTACCATATTCTTTGAGCCATCAGAGGAGTCCCTCATCAGATGCTTATGCATATAAAAGACAGTTTCCTTTTATGATTCACACATAGGTGAACACAGTAAACAGCCATGTGCTATGCACACTGGTGATCCATATGGGGGAATTTCTGTGTAGCATGATAGCATTACATAATGGAGCAGGAAACTCCTACTCCATTAGATATAATAGATCTTACTATGCAGATGTTCCTTCTTACACTGTGCTACATTGTCTAGTTTAAATGAGATTCATAAAAAATTAATTCACTAGACATGATGACTGATGTACTAATGATGGGATCAGGTGCACCAACAGCTACCAATAGTGAAAGTGTGGCAACATCCCTGTGTTAGGGGTGAAAATATTTGAGGTTGTGATAAGGGAATGTTATTAGTAAGGTTTTCCTACAATGCAAAGGAGTTTTCCTACTATGAAAAGGATTTTTTTTTTTATTTTTATACACTTTCATTTTAATTCAGCAATGATGTGGTCATCTGCAATAGATGAATGATAAATCAGCAGGGAAAGGGAATTAGTGATGTGGTCAAAAGGTCTACACCATCTGTGGATATGTGGTTATGTCCCATAAGTAAACTTGCTGTGATCAGCCTGAACACAGCTAGAGTAATGTTTCTGACTCATGTACTGTCATTGGGAGGGTCATTTTGCATTTGTATTCTTTGTACTAAGTACTATGACTACACAATGGGGAAGGAATATGTAAAAGACTATACCCCATTGTCTACCACTTTCTATGTTTCACACCAGGCTTTGTTATGACATTCTACTACAGAACTGCATATTTCATGGTATACAATGTTTGTGAATAATGTTCACCTTTATCATACCATGTTTTCAAAATTTACAAGTCAGCATGTGTGTGTATGTGTGTGTGTGTGTGTGTGTGTGTGTGTGTGTGTGTGTGTGTGTGTGTGTGTGTGTGTGTGTGTGTGTGTTTGAATATGCTAGTGGATGTGGCTCTGGGAGACAATGAAGTAATTTTCACAGTTCTGAAGAAAAGAGTTCTAAAGTATTTGGACATCAGAATAAAAAAAGCATATTTTCGGGGAGTAAATGTCAATATTAAACTCATTTAATCTGTCTTATTTCACGTTAGTCTCTAAATTATACATACTATATCCCATACCACTTTAGGACAAATCAGAAGAATAAATAAAAGACTCCATTGTTTCTTTCATACTGTGATGTCCCCACACTGGGCCAGTAATCAAGGAACCTGAATCCTCACCACTGACACTAGAGAGGGATGTTCACTTGGAATGCAAATGGACAAGTCAGTATTTCCAGATGCAGACCTCTCTGCATGAAGCACAATTTCCCTCAAGAGCACACAGGGCACATACATAGCCAGGGGTCTGGATTTCTCTATCTGTCTCCTTCCAGGTCCCCAATAAGACTCCCCACAGGTACAGCTGTAGGGATAGGTCCTGAGCTAAGTGTCCAAGCCAACTTCTCCAGTACCCTCTCTGTGAAACCAGTGCTTCATGTAGCTGCCCCAAGTAGCTGACACAGACACTCTTTTAAATTTAATTTGCATACACACAAGGCTGGCACAGATTACCCACTCTACCAACTTCGCCCAGATTATAAGGTAGATTCACTGCCACCAGTCCACTACTATAAGGCTCTTAAAATGGTATCCAGTTATACTGAGTGAAATTAATATTAATACAAATGATAATGTTGACCAAACAGCCAAGCTTTCAGAAGTGGCCAGAGTTATCACCAAATAAATACATGCAAATACTCTCAAAACTTAAATATTTTCTAAAAGGACCAGCCACAGTGAGAAGTTTAAATATATTTAATAATAAATAAAAGAACGTTAAAATACTAAATATCTATTTACAGTAAACATCAGAGTTTCAGACACAGGGAATATTAAAAATAACACTGATGTAAAGTTTCACACAGTTATAGAACAACAGTACTTCTATTCCCACTGTATTTTCCTGACTAATCTAAAAGAGTTACTGTCCCATAGTTAAGTTACTTACTATCTCAAGGCAAGATGATGTGGGTGAGTGGTCCTTGTCAGATCCAATGCAGAATGCAGAATACTGAGAACAAACTCCTAGTAATATCTAAATATTATTTTTGGCTTACATAATGACAGCACAAACATATACTCATCTGACTCAGTTTCCCATGCTATCACCAACACTAGAAGCTGACAGGATTTTAGCACCTATGTGTTACCACACACACACACACACACACACACACACACACACACACACATAGAACTTTGCTGAGATCTCCTGGAAGTCATAAAACCATAAAACCATTCCACTCTTCCAACTGGAGCTACATCTATTCCCTAGCACAGGCATTGTGTCTCTGGCTACATTCAAAACTGTGGGATAACATCTTTATGGTTTAACCTATAGAGTAATTTAATTTCAAGATTATTTTGCAAAGTCAGGTGGATTAAGATTAACCTCTTCACTTCCAGTATATGCTGGTGCAATGTAGACATTTAATTCAGTTACAATAATACATGTACATTTCTTTTCCTTCCAGCAGGGCGCACATTTTAACACAATCAAACCTCACAAATACATTTTCAGCACAGGCATCTGCACAGATCAGTTTGATATACAAATGACATATAATTATTTCCAAAATTCTAGCTAGCTGTGCTGGCATATGTTACAAATCCACTGTCCTGTTTCTCCTGGCATGGCTGGCAGTACCTCCTACCATCACATATACCATCCCTTTTTACTGCAGTTGAAATAACTCTGTTTTGCAACCATCCAGTAGAATGAATCATCCACACAGATAAAATAATTATTTAATTTGTGGAGTGTAAACAGCAGGAATATAATTGAGCTTTCTCTGTGTAAGGCCATAAAAAGCAGATACAGCCAAGTTACTGTATGGCTTAAAGCAGAGTTATTAGAATTGCAATAAAAAAATGAAGGTTTGAGAAGGGAAGAAATGTGTCCCATTCTGAAATGGGATAGTTAATAGACTAAGCTATGAAATAAGATTTCTGTATTTATGTGCTCAACAAGTAAAGTAAGATATCTGACAATAGCCCAAATGACCCATGTTTAACCAGTGGCATGGGCATTCAAGGGACTAGACAGGGTAGGATGAGCTTGAGTGGATGATGCCAGCTTACTTGTCCTCTGGATGAGGGAGGCTGTTAAGCCTGTGGCATTGTCAACATAGTGCTGGTAATGTGTAACAATTGGAATGGCTGAGTAAGTTCATGCTGTGGGTGTAGAGCACAGGTCTGTGGAACCAGAGAAGGGAGGATGGAGGATTGTATTGATGTGTACAGACCTCTTCCTTCTAACTACATAGCATTTGCAAGTCAGCAAGCCATTTTTTGTTTGGGGGTAGGCTGCACCTTGTGACATAAAGCTGGTTCACTGCCTACTATCTGACTCTTATCAGAGGGGATACAATATGCACATTAGGCTTCTGGGATGTGAATGAATAAACTATAGAGCTCTTACCTCACCCAGGGATGCCTGGCTGTCACACCAGTGGAATAAATAAGCTAGATGTCCTGTCAGACATGGCATGGGGAGGTGGGTTAAGAGGACAAAAGGATAGTAAGGTGACTGTGTGGGATTAAAGTGAGGTCTGATTTAAAATTAATGATTAAAAAAAAACAGGCATTCAGTAATCAGTTTATCGAAAACAAGATTTCTGATCAAGAGGATGTTGTTGGAATGTTTAAAGACTTTCAGACAGTCAGGAAGAAGGAAATGAGATTATATTTCATAATTATAGTAGTAGTGTAGTAGTGAGGAAATCATTCTATGTTGCACAACTTATAAAGAAAGGTATGGCATCTAAGTTCAAGGATGTCATCATCCCACTGTATTTGGCATTCATCAGACCTATCATTGAGTACAGTGCCCCCTTTGGTATGTACCTAACCAGGCATATCCAGCAATCGGAATATCTACAAAGGTTCCTCACTAAAAGAATACAGAGCATAAGTAAAATATCCTATGCAGATTGCCTCAAGGCCTTAGCCCTGTGTTCTGTCTCCTACAGGCTTTTGAGGGAAGCTCTATGCCTGACATACAGGGCATTGTCAGACCCCATTCTGGCGGACCTCCTGCATATCCACAAAACAAACAGCACCAGAATTACTCATTCTAAAGACTTGAACCTTACATGGAGAGACAGGTGTGTATCCCAGAGACTACCCTGTCTATGGAACAGGGTCCCAATCCATATGAAGGAGAGTTCCTCCCTAACCAAATTCAAGTGCAACTTGGAAAATTGGATGGGGAACCTGAAATTCATCCCTGGTGTGTCACCTATATCTCTAATGGACACAGGCAACCTGTAAATGTTTCATCTCCCAGGCCCATGCTTACACTTATCAAGGGTATCAGAACTTGTCAGAGATCTGGGATGCATGTCTGGGCTTAAAAAGGGCTTGTGGTCATTGGCTTAGTAAACAGGTATGAATTTATGAATCTATTAGACTTAGTTGAGATATAAATAGCTGAAAACTACTCCTAAAGGACTGAAAACACACAAATGTCATCTGTGTTTCCAGAAAATTAAATGATTCAAAAAATTAATAGGAATGGGTACTGCAAGAATCTGCAATGAGATGACTGATTATAAATGAGCAGTTCAATTGTCAGCATTCCTCAATACTGCAACAAGTGTTTATATCAACATTTTCCAGCGCAATCAAGATCCCATAAATACAAATTAATCTGAGTCATTTCAACAGAATGTAAAAAAAATTATGAGCGAACTGAATGATCTCCATTCTGTAGATAAGTTTGAATGTTAGAGTTAAAAAAATACAAAAACATTAAGAATGACAAAAAAGTGGATAAAAAAAGAAAATGATAAACTTGATTATGTCATCAGGAAATGAAAATGGAGAGATGAAAACATTCATTTTTATGAAGCTGGAGAAATGCAGAGAATTTTGGATCAAGTAATTTCCAACAAGTTATCAGACTGACTTTTTGTGTCAGCAATTCACAAACAAGCAGAGGAAAAAGGAGGTGTTGATGAGACACACTTGGATTTGTAAAGTGGTCAGATAGGAATGTTCAGAAGAAAAGAATAGATATAATACTGGTACCTTAATGAAATCTGGCACTGTCTCTTTATTAACTCATAGATTAAACTTTATTCCCACAGCATGTGATGTTTTTTTTTTAATTTGTCAGGAAACAACATTCATTTATTTTATTTATTCTTTGTTGATTGGGTTACTCTTACTAGGCTGGTGGCCTCTTTTCAGTGGAGACCTGAGCTAGTAAGTATGCAGACTATGAGAAATTTGACCAAAACACTGCAGAAATTTCCATTCTTTTTAACAAGTGCCATGGTATCTTTTACATCCACCTGAACTACTAACAACTCAGGCAGGTGGGTCCTTGGTTTAGTATCTCATCTGAAGGATGGCATACTCAAGAATGCAGTAGCCCCAAATCTGGTTCTGCAGCTTCAGTAATGGAAAAATCTATCCAGTCATGAGGGGTGGGACTAGAACCCATTCATAGGTTCATAGTTAAGTACTAGGCTAGTTGCACTTGTGAACCATTTTAAGCCTATCCAATTTCTCTTTTTGTGCCCAAAATAACTATTCCATTTGGTATTGGGTTTACCTTATCCATCTCACAGTCGATAATTATATATTACCCATAACAAGAATAACTATACATAAATAAAACAATAGGAGCTGGCGATTAATCTGGTGCACTTTAAGATTTAAAATAAGCAAAATAAACAAAAGTCTCCTGAACCACAAACAAACAACTAGATGCTTTTAATGACAACTAAAACACATTTAAAAAGCAAAGTTAACTGTGTTTTAATTGACATTTTTATTTTTTTTATTTTTATTTATTTTTGGTTTGGCTAGTCTAAGCAGCTAGCAAATATCCGTTTTCAGTAGAGGCCCGGGGAGAAAAGCTCCAATTACAGAATTACAAGAATTAAAAAAATCATTAACAATATTAAAAAAATCATTAACATTAAAAGCATCTAATTCTTTGTTCCTGGTTCCGAAGATGTTTCTTTATTTTGCATTTGTTTATTTTGCATAATGAGAATAACTGGGATCAAACCATAGATAACTGAAAGGATCTATGAATGGGATAAAGCATTTAGGAGATGCCTCTCTCCATTACTAGCACAGGGGGCAGTCTTGGAGTCAATTTTAGCTTTCCCATCCATAGATCTAAGTTGTGCTTAAATATAGACAGGATTAACTTTGTTTAACATGGATGGGGAGTCTGTTCCAGAGCAGCAGTATCCTCTGTGAGCTATACCTATTCTTTCAAACCATTCTGTTGATGTTGCAGAACAGGTTTTGATCCCTAGACCAAATATTTCTGTTGTCATTTGACTTGCCGATGTGCAGTAAATCTGTCAGTAATGGATTGGAGGATGACTTTGTATGCCGGGCACAGGTCAAGTCTTAGCAGTCTGTAGGATACCAAATACAGTGACAGGACTTTGAGGTGGTGCATGTAGGACATGCTATTTAGGCCTTGTATGGTTTTAGTAAGGTATCTATGTGGCCATTCCAGTTGTTGCATGTGTCTGGACAGATGCATATCAAAGAGGGCATTATATTCAGTGATTGGCCTAATGGGGGCTGAATAAAGGGGGACAATGAAATCCCTAGACCCAGAAATGATCCATTTACTTGTAAGCTGTGCAATATACAAGGACTTTCTTAGAACGCTGGGCACATTTGGTCAAATGTTAGGTCACTGTCCATATAACTTGCAATTGCATTCATATACTGTCTTTCCAATTTACATTGTTAGTACATACTATATCAATGCATTAAATTGCTGAGCAGAAGTTATTAACAGAAAAAGCAGACCATCATTTGTTTGTGAAAGATTCCAGGGTGCCTTTTTCATTCATTTCCAAAAATCCATATATCTGTTAGAGCTTCTTCTGTCAGATTAATGTCTCAAAAGTAAACCCTTAATTAGAAAATGTTGCCATATTCTCAGAAATTAAATTTTAACCATTTGCAATAAGATGTGATTATTTTATGAAGGCTTTGTTTCATTTTCTGAGTAAATTTTGAATGTAATTGTAGGAAACAGGTTATTGCATTAATGATCAATGCAATTAGTTTATGAACCTTACTGAACATGACCTAGCTAACATGATGTTATAGAGTAATTTCAAAAGAATTAGTGGTCAGAGTTTATTGTGAAAAAAATTCATATCTGTTTCATTATCAACTGTTTTTAATTTAACAATGATTTTTTTCTACATTTGTGAGGAACAGCAATGAAGGCAAACTTTGTGCCTAGTTATGAAAATATAGACTTTGTAAGTATTTAACAGTCATACTTTATACATAACCTTTTATTACCTGTCCAGAGTGGAGACAGGAATTTTTCTGAACTTTTTGCAATTCATGCATTCAATAGGTTTTGATTTCGTGATTAGAATCAATAAAAAGTGATTATGTTGTTGAACCCTGAATTATGAAGTAAACACAGGAAACTAGACTCATAAGTTTTCATAGGTTAATACTAGACTAGCTGTCTTGAGGGGTAATGTTAAGCCTAAACAATAACCTCACGGTCAGAATCAAAACCTGTAGATTGTGTCTCTAAGTTGAAGACCTAATCCATTATGTGAAACCCACTAATGGAAAGTGAAGCAGATTTTATTTTGATGGCCGTGAGTTCACATTCTCTCAGTCATCAGTGCCCACTCATTACTGGAATTCTTAAAGGCATACAAATTGTTCGGTGTTAAGAAAATTATTTGAAAAAAAAGCAGCAATGAATTTGTATTCCATATTGTTAAAAAAGTCACAAACAATTACAATATTCATTGAGGTATATGCAGGGAAACATATAGACACCTAGAAATTGAGAAATGGATTCTACAATATTCATTCAAGGAAGGAAAGATTTTTTATTTTGAGACCATGTTCCCTTTACTGAAGTGATTGTGAAGAGTATGCCCAATCATTGACCAAAATTATGAGCAGATGTAAAGGTAAGTAAAGTGTTCTTTCAAAGATTTAAAGTTCCATATAAGAATTCTAAAAGCGTAAATAAATAAATATTTAGTTGTGGTTGTGAGAACTAGGGGATAAGCACTTAAAAGTTACATTTATATACTGGAAATGTTCTACATGTGGATATATAATTCGAAAGGACTGCACTTGAACATGTATCCATTTGTGACCATTTTGTTTCCTCATTGGAATGGGTAGTTTATTGTTTGAGGTGCTCTTATAGTCCACATCTTGTACAATTTTGGAAAAGCTATTAGAATAGTCTATTTGAGAATCTGAATTTCAAAGATAAGACATTTGCGTTATCTCAAAAGTAGTAAGTGGGAGTTTTTCTACTGATATGAGAAATGGTTCAGAAACAGGTGCTTGATACACACTTAAGTATGATTACCTTTAGTATTTTTTAATTTCTCCAAGTCTTTTGGATTTCTAATACCATGACGGAAATGGACCCCATTCCTAAGTCAAAGTACGATTAAAGTTCATGAAATTAGTATTGTTTCACTCTTTGATGTTAGCCAAAAGTGCTCTTTGCAGCACCCGTAATGTGCCCAGTAATGACTCCTTCTGCAATTTGTATGGTGTTACACAAATTGGTAACATATCTAAATATGATTGTAAATTATTTTTTATAAGACCAGTTGCTCCTACTACTATTGGAACTGTCTGGGTATCTTTCTTCCACATGGCTCTCATTTCTGCCTGCAGATCGAGGTATTTTATGACTTTGTGTCTCTCTGTACACAAGACACTGTAGTCATTAGGTGTGGCGATTTCAATGATCAATGCTACTTTTGTCTTCTTTTCTTGGACCACAATATCCAGTTTTCTAGCATCTATCTTTTGGACTGTTGGTATTGGGTGAGCCCATGTGATGTAAACTTCATCATTTTCTATGATTCTCTGTGGCTCATGTTTCCAGTGTTTTTCAGCCACTTCGATGCCATAATGTTTGCACAATCTCCAGTGTAACAATCTCGCCACATTATTATGCCTTTCCGTATACAGTCCCTCTGCCATTAGAGAGTCGCAACCAGCAATAAGGTGTGTGACTGTTTCCAATTCAGTTCCACAAAACCTACATATGCCTGTTTCTCCCACATGTTCAATGGACTTAGTAAACCAGCGTGTACGTAGCCCACTATCTTGGGCTGTCGATATTAACCTTTCATTTCTTGATGTAAATTCACCTCTCCTTAACCATTCCTGTGTTTGTTCTTGATCAACATGAGGCTCTTCCAGAAGTTTTCTACACTTGCAACTATATTTATGTTTTTTCCACATTTCTTGCCTTCTCATCTGGTCCTTCACCTTATATACTTTCTTTTGTTTTTTAGCATATTCAGTTGCTGCCTGGTTTTTATCCACTTCTGGTTTGATTTCCATTCCTGCTTGACATCGATATGCTTCTGCTAAATTAAGCAGAGATGTCATCTTAGATTTATTCTCCTCATGTTTCAAAACTTTCACTACATTTGGATCTTGTGAGGTCAGTAGATATGTGTGGAGTCCCACGAGTGCAGATCTATACATGTAATCAATTTCAAGGAGGCCCATCCCTCCTTCAGAACAGGGAGTATATAATCTTGGTATACACTGATTTTTATAAATCATTTGGTGAGCATGAAGCATCCTTCTTGTTTTAATATCCAGTCTAGCCAACACGTTTTGGGGCCAGTCAATCACTCCAAAACTATAAGTTAGGACAGGAAGAGCAAATTGATTTATAGCTTGGATCTTATTCCTAGGTGTCAATGCTATTTTCAGGATTAATTTAAGTCTTCTAAAGTACGCCTTACTAAGCATTATTCACATTTGTTCATGTTTTATTGCTGATCCTTCATCAGTTCCCAAGTATTTATACACTCCCTCTTGCTGAAGTTCTTTTATATCAGATTCTTGTCCCAAACTGATGTTTTCCTGGTGCTGCAATTTTCCTTTTTTAAAGGTTGCTTTTGCACATTTATCAAGACCAAATGACATTCGAATATCATCTGAAAAAGTTTTGACAACCTGCAGCTGTGCTTTCAGTTCCTCTTCTGATGAGCTATACAATTTTAAATCATCGACAAAGAGAAGATGAGAAGTCATTAGACTTTGCTGTTTTCTAGAAGCCTGTGAATACTCAGATGGTAAGGGAATGCTTCCTATAACAGATAGGTGGAGTCCTAGTCAGAAGCACAACTTAAAGTAAATGTTGTACCTTTAAACTGGACTGTTATTTTGTACAAAGGATAGGTAGGAGGTGATAAGATCATTTCTGAAATCTGAACACATGAATTGTGTACTGCCTGTAGTCCATAGGAGGCAGAATAGCTGATGGACTGGTTGGTAATAAAGCAGAGCGATTGAAGTTGCAATAAAGAAATGACAGTTTGGAAAGTAAAAATGCATCCCTTTATTTTGTTTTATTTCTGATTTGGCTAAAATCTAATAGATTTGTTTGACTTGGTAACCAGGGCATTGAGCAATATAGGTGCTCTACCTGAGGTCTACATAGACATGAGCAATATTTTTCACAAGTGACCACATAAAAAGTTCAAGATTAAATCATATTGACTTGGACTGAATCATGGGGTAGACATCATGGGAAAAGTATTGATATGACATTAACAATACATGAAATCCACTCACACTAAAGAATGGTTATCAGTGTGGTATAAAGAACAATAGCTGATCCTTCTTAGCACATCTAAATACAGATATAATTTTTGTCTTGTGGATGAAAAGCTCCTTGAACTGATGTCTCTAGCAGACACCTCAGGAAAACAATCCTGTCTGAAGGAGTCAGACAAAACTTCTAAATGTCCTCTTGGAATTCCAACCTTGTAGGAGATCTCTTACCCAAGTAAGAGATTCCTGACACTTTAAAAAGACACTGCAAATATAAGCAAGTCATCTAAATACAGAAAAAATGTGAATACCTTGCAGTCTGTGGTGGGCTCTCACAGGATCTAGACACTTTGTGAGCACTCCTGGAAGAAGATAACCCAAAGGGTAATGCAGATATCTTAGCATGATCCAGCAACAGAAAACCATAACAAACGTGAAATCTGGATCTACAGTAATATGATAATATGTGTCTTTTAAATCTAAGCTCACCAGGAAACTTAAATGGGGAATGTGGGGCAACAAGGTATGAAATGACAACATTTTGAACTTGGGCATTACCACAAACTGGCTCAGAAAAGAAAGGTCTAGAAGTGGTCTCCAAAAAGCTTCTTTCTTTGGCACCAGAAACATCCTTGAATAAAAACCTTCTCCAAACAGAGAAGGATGAACAACTTCCAATCACCCCTGAGCTACCATGTGCTCGATAACAAGAGAAAAAGAGGAGTTTGGTCTGGCAGATAAGGAGGGGATGCCCCTAAAAGGATGGAGAGACTGCCATCTATAGCCTTGATGGATTACTCTCAAAACCCATCTGTCTGAAACAATCTATGGTCAAGAGGAGAAATGGAGGTTCAGACTTTTTAGAAGAATAATGGGACTGCCAAGATGGTAAGAGAGAGAGTAAAGTCTCTCATATATTCATTCAGACTTTGTTCTGGGATGCGTTCCTGCTTTCTTTTTGGAATCCTGTAATCATTGCTTTTTAAACGACTGCTTACCAGCTGATTGCTGGAACTGTTTAATTTTTTTTTTTTTTTTGAAAGTTGAAGAGGGAATGTAGAATCTCTTAGTAAACTTGCAGAAGGAGGGCTAAAAAAATCTGAAGAGATCCCCTGAATCAGCTTTCCTCCCTCATCATACTTTGTAATGATGTCAGCAGAAGACGTTCCAAAATCTAGTCCTCTCTTCAAGACAGAGTTCAAAATTTCATTTTTGACATTCTGTGTGAGCTTTTGAGAATACAGCCAGACTTCCTTATAACAGTTCCAGTGGCAGCAGACCTGAAAGTGACATTAACAGTCATATTCACATTTTAAATAATGGCTAGTGACTTGCGAAACAGAACAAACTAAGTTACACAAAGCAGATCTTTCCTCATAAGAGGCCATAGATGCCAAAACATTCCTCATATTCTCACAAGTTGCAAGCATAAACCTCAACATATGAGCCTGACAGTTGAGAATTCTAAAAAAAACAAGTGTTGCAGAAGAATATATTTTTTCCCAAACTTATCAAAAGTCTTCCTGCCTTATTAAAAGTAGAGGGATTAGTAATAATTAAATATTTAGCAGCAGGTGGTTTACTAAAGCAATGTCTGTCTCATCAGTTCTGGGATGAGTGTATAAAAATGCAAACGACTGAGGAACTCTATATAATCTATCTGATTTTTTTTTTAAGTGCTGCAGGCTGGTTGTTAGGGAAATTGCAGACTGTGACAAAATATCCTCCAAAGCAGACAGAAGAGAAGAACTAGGAGTAGGTTCTGGAAATTTCAGTTATAACAAATCATAATACTTCCTGAGGAACTGAGAAACATCAATTTTTCCCACTGAAACAAGGGTACATCAACACCTCAGAAGGCATGTCTAACCCACAGCCCATGGTGACCATAGGGATTACACCAGTGGGGCCTAAAGAAAATAATAACTGGTCTGAAGAATAAACTTTAGTCACAGCACAGTCACACACCTATGTGTGAGGCATAATATCAGCCTGCTGTGGTGACAAAGGCTGTGTAACAATCTTTTTCTTTTTGTGGCTGGAAGAAGGTAGAACTAAGAAACCAGAAGGTTGTTCCAACGTTAAGCCAAAAAAGATTCCTGCAGAAGCTTAGCAGCAATAGTCAGTAGAACAGGTAAGTTGTAAAAAAGTAATTTTTCTCTATAAAACAAAGTAAAAACGCTTTAATTATGTTCCAGTCCTAACAAGTAAAATAATGTTAGTTTCTCTGCAGAAAAGGTAAAGTAAATTTTAATAATTTTACCATAAAAGTGAAAAAGTGACACTCCCATTTAAAAGGTAACACAAATCATGTGACAACCGATAAAAACAATTTCTCACAGCTAAAATATATAATTTGTTTTTACAGAAAAAAGTACATTTTTCCATCACAAAATGTAAAGTAGAAGTTTTTTTCTCTGAAGGGAACTTACCTGTCCAGTAACAGAATAGTATTTGTCAACAATCAGTCCTTGAAAGTCAGCAGAGGAGCACTCTGTTTGTTATCAGGAAACTTTGAGGGGCATGGCACTCAAACCTGACATTTATTCAGATCAGCCTGGGCTGAATAATGATTTATGCATGTAGAAGGTGCCCTGAATTTTTGAAAGCGGAATAGCTGTTATATCCTTTACAGGATATAACTCATATACCTTAAGCTGTTGCAGCAGTGATCAATATGAAGAACATCAAAGGAGAGACTGAATCAGTTTCTACTAGTTATAAGCATTCTGACATAGCTTCCTTATTTTTGTTCCAATAAAACTCATTCTGCAACAAGGCTACACTGTCTGTAGCCTATACCATTTCCCCTGCCACAGCCTTTTGCAGGATTACTAAAAATATGGCGTAGTCTGACAGCCAACAGGAGTCTATTTTAATGGAATCATCTAAAAGCTGAGATCCAAAGAACAAAAAACAAAACTATATATCCTGCTGTCTACTGGGTCTTAGACTTCCTTGCAAAATAGCCAGATTACAACCAACATTTGGTGCTCCTATTTCTTATGCCCTTAAACAGAAAAGAATAAACACTATTAACTAAGAACTTGCACTGAAGAATCAATGTGATCTATGACAGGCTCTATGGTAAAGTGGAAATGACCCCCTGATAATCTTATCACTCAGTCTTACAGCTCTCAAGCCTACCCCGTACACTTCATGCAATGCTTGAACCAAACTAAAGTTAGGACCATAAAAATTTATCAAAATGACAGGTCTTTGTGGAGCCAAAATGAACTAGAATCTGTCTGCAGCAAAAAAAAAAAAAAAAAAACCCTGCATATTTATCTTACTGCCATCTGAAAAACTTGGACATTAAGGAAATACCTCTCACAGAATTCTATATGAATGGTGCCATTACTGTCTACCAATCTGATACTGTCTTAATTTCAGAGCTTCTAAGACTTTTAATATAATCTATATAAAATATGTGATGTCTCCAAACTAGAAATTAAGAAAAGAAAACACTTTGCCTTGCTTTGAAGGAGTATCTAGGCCTCTAATATTCAAAGTAACATTTTCCACCCATAATTTACAGGTACCACTCCAAGTCAATACAATCTCCACACAAAAGAATGTTAATGGTGTCTGAGTTAAACATTCACAGCCATAAATATATACTGGAAAGACTTCATGAACCCTAAAATATAATGATCAGCAAAACAGAAAAAAATGGTCTGCTTAACAAGTGTCTTGTCAAAGCTCTTGCAAATTGTCTCAAGGGGATAGAGAAAATATGACAACAGAAGGCATTATGCATTATGACTAACTACAAACAATTCATTACTTTTAAAATAATAGTTGCATAGACTATAATGAGTGTTATTAAACTAAATGCAAACAGTATACAAACATTCTGTATAACTGACATTGAGCAGTTAAAACAGGAGACATGGTGTCATTCAAGCCAATGGGACACATCAGTCATTGACAGCCCAGCAAAGCCAAAAACTAGTCCCATTGTGTGTCTTGTTTAAACTCTTCAAAAAGCCAAAATTCTTTTAACATATTAAAATGTAGTTCAGAAGGTTGGGATGAAATGCAACTAATAGGAAATTAGAAAAGAAAGCAATACTACCTGCATTTCTAGCCAGGGTAAAACTAATTGACGCTACTATTGAAACGTAAACAGCCCTGCAATATAACAATTCTGAGTAACTAGAACAATAAATTATGACAAAAAGTACTTTATAAAATAAAAAGTGACCAATAACTGCTGAAGAAAGTAGAAGTCATCTTGTTTTACAACATTCTCACAATGTTATGAGCACTGCAATAAAAGCCAGCAACATCTACCCAAACCCATGTTTATAAAATATTATACAGAGTGATAAATATTAATACTAAAATAGCCATATATTGATTTCAATATTCACTGAATACTTGTAAGAACAGAATAAACATATCACTATAAGCCACAAATCCAACTTAGTAATAATTGTAATGAACACAGGGCATCACTAAGATCAGTTTTAACCTTGTACCCATTTGAAAGTTATGCTAGAAAGCCATCTCTCACTCCCACACACTCCATCCCCACCCATCACATGTATATATACTTTTAACAGATAAAATAGGCCTTTATTTTAAATCAGATATTAACATGGTCTCAGTCAAACCCTCACTCAGGTATTATATGATATTAACTTTGACCCAGCTCTTCTCCCCTCAAGTATCCAACTGTGCAATGGCATCGACTGCTGGAGTTTTTCATTTTTCATATGTAGTTTCTTCATATCATCTTTATGTCACTAGGAAGCACCATTTTCTTTTGTAGTATAGTATAAGCAGAGTCTTTTTCACTGCACCTAGCAAACAAGTCATATGCTCTGCCAGTCAACAACCACTCTGTCTTAGAAGAAATGACACCAAGTGGTTATCTGAGGCAGTGATAAGTGACATTTCATAGGACACATATACCTTTTGGTGTCCAGAGGGAGACTCTTTCTGAAATATGTCTCTCAGCCTTTAACCAGTATTGCTGTCTTTCATAACTAGGATTGTTCACTTCAGGGGTGATGCCGAGGAAAACTATGTTCTGTGCTATGTGTGTCTTTCTGACTGAAAATAGAGCCTGTAAAGGAGATCTCAGTTCAATATTATAGTGATTTTATTCAGAATTTTATTTGGTGTCATCCTAGTTTACTCTTCTAGAGGGAACATTCTGTACAAAGAGGACATTCTCAGCTGGAAATAAGAAAATTATCTCCACTCATTTTCAGACTCATCTTGGCTTGAAGTCTTAGATGGATATTAATATAAAGCAACGTGGCAAGAGAAAGAACTGGAATAAATTATCTTCCCCTTTTCATGAAAATGAAGCTGCAGAATAATTTGGGTTGAAATGGATTATAACTTCAGCAAGTTTCTCCATTTTCCTTGATTGTTATAGTAAGTATAGAATCGTTTCCAAATCTATAAACCTCGAACAAATAGTAACAAACTGACTGAGATGTTTTGAGTAGCCATGGTTTTAATGAAATCAAGCAGGGTTTGTATAAGCTCTCTCAATAATGAGAATTTAGCATTGACATAGCTCTTTCTGAAACTGAGCAAAAACAAACTTTACTGAGTTTGGGTTTTCATCATCTCTAGGGAAAACTATAATTCTTAGGTTACACCATCTGTAGTAAATTGTAGTTTTTACTTGCTAAAATAGTAAATTATTCTGCACATGGTCAATTCAGTCATGGAACACATGACCGCTTCTCATGCAGACTTCAAGACAGACTTCAATTTACTCAAGGTGTAAGGAAAACCCTTGCAATGTGGCATTCTGGTGCTGACGTTTTCCCTTTATATGGGCTCTATCAATACCCACTTTCTCTAATAAAACAATACTGTAATCTAACACATCTTTAATGGCATGATGACTCAATTTTGCCATAGATCTAACAAAAGTAAAAAAAATGTGTGTTATTGGAGCACTTCAATATTTTGTAAACTGAACTCTTCATTAACAATAAAAATAAAAAAACAATGCTAATCACGTTAACAATTAAGTAAAGACTAAATACTTGTACCGTATATACTTTCACAAGAAAGGAAATTAAGTGCAAACACGCTCGCACACAAACACAACACATTATCCTCATTGTTTCACTTCTTTGACACCATGAGGTCACAGTGCTGAAGCCAATCAAAATACTGATCGCTGATCATTAGTTTAATAAACATGTAGACCAGTGTTTACTTAAGCACCAATATGTTGTATATGAAAGCTAATGTCTTTTGACTTTTCCCAGTTAGGGGTTGCCACAGCATAGCTCTGGTCCCCTAATGATTGACAGTGGATTTTTAAGGTGCCAGCCCAACACCCAACCTTCAAAGCAGGCACACCTTTTCATGCATGCACCTACCTGCATGTCTTTAAATGTCACTTAGCCACAGGGAGGACATGCAAATTCCACACAGAAGGCGCTCCAGCCTGGAATTGAACCGGAGAGCCTCTTACTGTGAGGCAACAATGCTAACCACTGCACCACCACAGCCCTACTAATATGTTGTATATATTAACAGTAAAAATCTAATGCAGGTCTTTGCTGAAAGGGTATATGCATCAGCCTCTTACCCAGTTAAGATATTTTAATTTCATTATTTGCAATTATCAATATCTTTGGTGTTTTAGCATTGCTGCTTATTTGTTGTTTTCAACTGTCTTCAATTATTGTTTTACATTAAAACTCCAAATAATTTGTATTTACTTAGAAAAGAAAAGAAAGTAAAAGCATGATAAGCTTTCTCAATAACCAAAAAGCATCCAGCAACTGTGTGTCAAGTTCCTGAATCAAATTCAGGAATGTTTCTGTTACTTCTATACAGTTACTGTTTCTTCTAGTGTCTCATATCTCATATGAAATTATATGTAGTCGCCTTTTGCTTTCAAATATATGATACTTTTGCAGTGTTATTGTTAGGTAAGATAAGCAGTTGATAAAACACAATATATTATTTTGTAAAATATATTTATCTGCTAGATTTTTCTAATAATTTCTTTTAGTCCAAAAGCAAATGCACACAGTGTCATACACTTACATGTATGCACAGTAATTAAGTTTGGTGTCCATAGCTCTACTGTCACCAGGTAGCAAATTGTATTATGTGCAGTTGCAAACCATTTTTCAGAAAATAATAAATGAATTATAGCTTTATTACATGCTGCAAAATGTTGTTCCATTTGAATTTTTAATTACTTGTTGTCTGCTGACTTGCTGTATGATTAATTAACTCTGTATTTTCACAGTCTGTGGTATTAATTACCCAGGGAGGCCAAACAATAGATTGTCTAAGAAATGTTATTTCAAAATGTTCTGTGCACCATTCAGTTTAATATGCATTAAGCCTTAAATGCTGGAACTCTTGATTAATATACTACTGACGGGTCAATCATTTATTTTTATGCCCTTCAATACAGCAAAGCATTTGCTCCAGAAAATCTGCAGAATTATTGTTTCTATGAGACTGTTTATTTAAGACAAGTAAATGAAATCTAGTTCTTTTGAATTCGTTTCTTGACAAGATCCATTACAAACTTTACAGCACCCCTTGCATTCAATCAGAAATTCTTGGTCTTCTGTACTTTGTGAATGGTTATTTTATTTCTTCCAAAGTAAAATCAAAAAACATGTATTTTGAAAAACTCACTGCAGCTTGTTTTTAGTCAGCATCACTTTGCTCCAAAGTGCCTTTGAAAGCTGTTTTAGTTGAACAGGAGTAAACTGCATACTCTTTGCTTGTGCAGTTTTGTAGTTAAAAAGACTTGGCTGTGGTGTACTCTGCTTATAAAAGTAACCTGAGTTATTCTGTATGGGGAGTGTAAAATAAATAAAGTAAAACAGAAAAGGTTGGTTAAAGCCAGGAAGAAGAGCATGGGTAACAAACAAGCAAACAAACAAATTAACAGGTAAACAAGTTAGACATGGGGCAGCAGCCAAGTAAATTATTACTGAGATAGCTGCCAGCTGAGCAGAGGTGAATGGCATGAAACTTTGTAATTAGCACAGGCAGACCATAACAAGCCAGCAAGCAAAGTAGAAGATCTACAGAAAATACTCAGCTGAGGAAGGCTCTATACCACCAGAATAAGTCAGAATCTTCAGACCATAAGAAGAGAATTTAAAAAAAGCCATTCATTTTAACCAAATAGATTCAAAGATTCAGGGCCACACAAGTGTAGCCTAAATGAAATTATAAATGTCAGCTCATGAGAGAAATGCAGTGCAAATAATATAGATACAGCAGTATCAGAGAATAACATAAGAAAGAAATAACGTGTATGACATGGAAACACACTCAATACCCATTATCCGATGATAAATAATAAATAAATACCCACCACCAAACCCTTCACTGTTAAGATAGAGAATAAATAGAGATTAGCGAATAGCAGCTGTTTAGTTACCATATTGCGCTTGTTAACCTTAGATGTGACTCAGTATAGCCATCATATTACATAATAGTAATAATGGCAGTAATTGCTCAGAGCAGCAGGATTAAATGAAAAAAAAAGACAGGCTTCAATGTATCAGGTATTATGGTTGGTGTCTGAGTTAATAAGTCTCACAGCTGTAGGATACAAACTGTTCCTGAATCTGGTAGTTCTACAGCCGAAGTTGTGGTACCTCCTTCCAAACGCAAGTTGTGAGAACCAGTTGTGGGCCGGATGGGTTGAATCAGCTAGTATTTTGTATGTCCTCTTTCTTGCTCTTGTAAAGAAAAGCTCCTGAATAGAAGGGAGATTTCAGCCAAAGATTTTCTCAGCCACCCTTACCACCCTCTGTAGTTTCTTCTTCCCAGCAACTGTGCAGTTGCTGAACCATGCTATGAAGTTGCTAGTGAAGATGCTTTCGATAGTTCCCCTGTAAAAAGTGGTAAGAGCAGACACTGGGAGCCTGGCCTTTTTGAGATTTTACAGGAGGTAAAGCCTTTGTTGATCCTTCTTGACTATATGGTTGGTATTAACAGTCCAGGAAAGGTCATCAGAGATGTGAAGGCCCAGGAACTTGGTTGTTTTGACTTTTTCTACTAACTTCCCTTTGATAGTGAGTGGTTAGTGAACTGTTGCCTTTCTCCTGAAGTATATAATCATTTCTTTGGTCTTATTAACATTCAGGTCCAGATTGTTCCTGTCACACCAGGCAATCAAAGTGTTCACCTCATCCCTGTAGTTATGTTCATCCCCACCACTTATGAGAATGACTGTGGTATCATCAGCAAATTTTATAATATGGTTTGAGCTATATTTTGTGGTACAGTTGTGAGTGAGGATGGTGAAGAGCAAGAGGTTGAGCACCCAACCTTGAGGAACACCAGTATTCAAAACAATGTGTTGTTTCCAGTGCATGTCCATTGGGGTCTACCAATCAGAAAGTCAAAAGTCTAGTTACATAGGTGCTTGTTTATCCCAAGTTTCTCAAGCTTATCCACCAGTTGCAGTGGTATCACGGTGTTGAATGCAAAACTGAAGTTGATGTACAGCAGCCTTACGTAGTTGTTCCTTCCTTCTAGATGTTTTAGTGCAAGGAGTAGTGTGACTGATATTGCATCCTCAGTCGATCAATCTACCTGGTATGCAAAATGGAGCAGATTTAGGGATTTAGGCAGACCCACAGATAGATGTTTCTTCACAATCCTCTCAAAGCACTTCATGACATTTGAGGTTAAGGCGACTGGCCTGGAGTCATTCAGGCAGGTAGGGTTGGATTTCTTCAGAAGTGGGGCAATACTTGTTTCCTTGAAATGCTAGGGAACTTCCTCCATAGCAAGGGATGAGTTGAAGATGTCTGTCAGTACCAGACATAACTGATCAGCACATCCCTTCAACACCTTGCCAAGTATGTTATCTGGTCCGGCAGCCTTCTTAGGATTCACCTTCTTAAGCTGAAGTCTCACCTCCTTGGAGTTTAAGGTGAGTAGTATCTCCTCTTTGTCAGTGTTTGTTTTAGATGGTACGGTGGTGTTCTTTTCCTCAAATCTGCCAAAGAAGTAGTTCAGTTCATTAAGGAATTCCAAGCTGTCATCACATCGGGGTATTTTGGCCTTATAGAAATAATGACTTATGTTGGGGATGAACTGTTATAAAAGATAGAAGATCCACAGTCAAACATGTAAGCAAATAAGAGATCATGGAGAATTGTAAATTTAAGTTTTATATCACAAAAAGTGTTCCAACTATAAAGTGTTACAGTAGTCAAAGTGTACCAGGTATAGCAAATACTGTCTCATTTCTCCTGTCTATGGACTGTACTCATATATCCATCCATCACCTCCTTTTTTCCCATTTTTGCACATGAGGTCAGATTCTCACTTCAACGGTGACAGCCATCTAGAGTCAAGGTTTATGCCAACTGGTGGCTAGCCCTGCAATGGTTGTTATTCCACACCAGACACTCACTCCAATGGCCAATTTAGAGTGTCCAGTTCTCCTACTGTATGTCTTTGGAATGTGTGAGAAAACTGGGGCACTCAGAGAAAACCCATTTGAACATAGAGAGGACATGTAGACTCAACACAGAAGACATGTCAGCCAAGAATCAAACCAGGGAACCTCTTGCTGTCAGTCAACAACACTAACTGCTGGCCACTATGTTGTCCATCCTTTACTCAAATATAATGGTACATAAAGATGGTCAATGAAAAACACATTCTAATCCAAATGGAAACACAACACAAAGTCTATTAACAATGCAGTATTAAGTATATTTTTCTTCCTGGTCAGTATTTTTGTTCCTGTTTCTTCCCTCTTTTTGATTGGAACATTGTTACTGCCTAGTTTAACTATTTCTCAAAATATGTCAACAGTTCAGCAGGATTCACACTCCGGATTTAGGGATGCCAAGAAGACTCTGGGTTCAGTCTTCACAATATACACACTTCTATTCATCATCCAATATTTACAATGCAGTATAGCATTAGGTGGACATCTACAGTCCAAAAGTGTCATCTTTTTGAAGGATTTATTAGACTAAAGTCTCATCAATATGTGGTAGCTGAAGGAAATGTCCAATTTCCTTCACCGTTTACTAAAGGAAAATATGGATAGCTTTATTCAAGATAGACTGAGACAATACAGCTGAAAATCAAATAAACCATGATAAAACAAAAATAAAGCACAAAGAAACAGCAATATTGCAAAACAATAATTGCTGATCACTGTACCTACATAAAACTAAAAACTATGGCTAATAAAACAAATATGAATAAACATCAGAAGAGCTAACCAAAAGAATTACCAAGGCAATTAAAAAACAGTCCAAGCTGAACCTGAAAATGTTCAAATGGATCACATTTCTACCCCTGATTGACAATTATGAATGAATGAATAAATAAATACATACATACACACATACACACATAAATACATAAATAAATATTCACATTCTATGACAAGAAATGGAAACACTGCTACAGTATCATCTAAAATGCTAAAATATATTTAAAATATTTTTATTAAGATTAAAATGATTCAAAAAATGATGCATACCCAGCCAGGATCTAATTCTCCATAATGTAATAAATATATATATATATATATATATATATATATATATATATATATATATACATACATATACACACACACACACACACACACACACACACACACACACACACACACACACACACACACACACACACACACACACCACAGTGTTGATGGCCAATTGATCTACAATCCCCAGGTAGAGGAGCATTCCCTTTCCCTGGGAATTGTGAGATCTCACAATTAGTATTTATAATCAGCAGGGGAGTGGAGTGTAGAGGAACTTAACTCCCTACAAAAAAAAAAAGATATTTGTTGCATGTTCTTTTTCAGCTCATGCATGATAATGTGTTGACATTCAGTTTGTCAACCTTTTGTGTCGATGTTTTGAAGGTTGATGTACAGGCTACTAAGCTAAAAGTAAGTCGACTCATATATAATTATATATATACACACAGGAACACTTCACAATGCCAAAATCCTGAAAGATCGAATTTCATATGGCCGAGACCATCTGATCGAACTTTCGGAATTCCGATATTCTGAACAGAGATCTACATACAGTGCAGAATGGGAGATTTCCCTTTTCCTTGCTGTAGTGCAATCTTGGAGATGGAATATTTACGTAGAGGGGGTGTGGGGGGTTTAGGGGAGTTGCCCCCCTGCAGAAACATTTAAATTGTTTTTTTTTGTGGGGGGGTTGTTTAGGAATTCTGATATTCCGAAACATCAATCATATGAAATACGATGTTTCAGAATTTCAAGATTCTGAAGTGAATCCATACACACACACACACACACACACACACACACACACACACACACACACACACACACACATATGCATGCACACACACGTGCACACACACACACACACACACACACACACACACACACACACACACACACACACACACACATGTCTGCAAGATGTATTTCAACAAGCCTCTGGGTCTCTTTGGTCAAGGGGGAGTTTACAAACTGTTTTAAGAGGGAAGGCCTTAAGGCAGAAGTTATTTATATAGGTAGGCAGGTCTTCATGCAGGAGATTGTATTCCTGAGCAATCCAAAAACCAAAGGACTATAAAACAAAACAAAATGTTTTGAAGTTGATTAACAAGGTTGGTCACGTATGGGTCTGCTAATTTATGTGGCTTATAATGTTAGATTATAATAACCATCCAGATTAATTTAGAATGGCTTGCAAGGATTACCAGCAAGACTTCACAGTCCAGTTTAAACCCTTAAAATTAAGTAACATATTATACTTGGTACAAATTTTGGGAACTTTCCACTGCTTACTGGCACTAACTTTAGACCTCAGTTGAGACTTCAATGAACTGGTGAGCCACACAGATTTGTCCTGTGTGGTGATCAATCTGTTCAGGATTTTTTTCAAGAATAGTCTCTATATAACTATCACTGACAACAGTGTTCCACTGCATTTTGATTGCAGTTAGAATTGCAGTTTCCTTGGATGCTGATTTTGATTTCATTTACAAACATAAGATTCAGCCTGGATTGTATAAATCATCCATATGGCAAAAGTGGAAAGTGATTAATCAGGCTACTGGGAAGCATGAACCATTTGAAACACCTGCATCATCTTTTAGTTACTATGGTATCCAGAAGTGTTTTACTTAGAGTTAGCATGACTGGTAAGGTGAAGTATGGTAAGATTTTAACCAGATCTTGTTAAATAAATGGAAAAGTAATTAAGAGCATGCCTGTTGAAATTCCAAGGAAGATAAATATAATCCCTGGAAAAGCAGAGTTAATGGTGTATAGGTGTGGGATATGTATCTGAGTAGAGGTAAAGTGATCTCAGAGTTGGTATGTAAAACCCCACATTGTTGTTTACAGGACCTTCCAAAAATAATACCTTAATGGCTTAACAGCAGGATTTAAAATTCAATGTTGTTTGTCTGAATCATGGTCTATTTCTTATAATTTCAGATCCTGAAATTGTGATAAGGGAGAATTATTAAGCAAAAGGGAAACAGTATGCCTAAATGTACTGTTATTTTCAGAAACCACATTTTTAATATATCTATTTAAGTTCTCAATAATCATTATAAAGAAACAATGAAAAGAAACAAAACATGTTTTGCATTCCATGAAAAGAGAAATGTGAAATAAGACTATCATGAATAAAACAATTAACTAGATGGCTTGAATAATTAAAAAATTCTAACAAATGCAACCATACTTGATTCTAGCAAGGAAATAGTTCCTTAAATCTGTCACACTATTTATATGTATCCAAATATGTCAACAACCTTTAGAAAATATTTTTGATGGAGGGGCACATGGTGCTGCAAAAGAGGTGCATTAATTCCACAGTTACCTGTCACCACAAAAGGAAGATATAAAGTGTTTTGCCAGAGTACTTAGAATGATCTGGAGATGAGAATGCTTTGAGGTATAATAGAGTTGATTGTACCACACAATGGAAGAACCAGGATTCAAATAAAACCACCAGCTAGTGTTCCAACACCAAATATTTAATAAAACAAGCACTCTGACATCTTGGCAATTACAAGCCTGCAAGGAGTATGACAATTACAATCCCAACCTGCCTAAATACATCCATCAATTAAACAATTTACATCTGATGACATCACAAAACAAATACACAAAACTAAATAAAACATCTCCAATTTACTTCATTGTTTAGCCCATTAGGGGACAATGTATTAAATTTTAAAATACAAGTTGAGTCTTTTGCCAACAGTCTACTCTTTAAATCATTTTCATCACTATACATCGTAATTTGTTGTAAAATAGTGCCTTTAAGACCCTCACTATTGCCTCCATGTTTTTTATTAAAATAACTAGCTATAGTACTTTCACTTTTATTCCTGGCTATATCTAGAACATGTTCTAATAATCTTATTTTAAAAGATCTTTTGGTTTCCCCTATATGATATTTTTTACATGGACAACTGAGGGCATAAACAATGCCCTCAGTATGACATCAAAAGCTGCCCTTTACTTCAAAAACATGGGCATTAATTTGTCTAAAACTCTGGGTAATATAATGACATGCTTTGCATTTACCACAAGCAGTAGATCCCAATCTACTTAAGCCTCTCTGTATACTCTGCACAGGAGCTGTTATTTTTGACTAAACTAATAGACCTTTAAGATTTCTTCCTCTTCTATAAGACATAATAGGAACCCCTAACTTTTCCACAAACATGTCATCTAAACCTTCAATATATGTCCTACAACACTCTATCACTTTTTTAAGTATAGTGCTAAAACTACTAAATGTTGTAGTGAAATATATATAATTATTTTACCAGTTTTTTTTTCTTTGAACATGATTTTCCTACTGTTTTCTTGTTGTATTGAAAATATATTCCTTTCAAATTTTTCTCCAACACCCTTCCAACATTTCCTGATCAAAACCACTCCTTTTGAACATATTTATAGTGTTCTTCATTTCCCTCTTATAATCAACTTCATTATTACAGAGTCTATATATATATATATATATATATATATATATATATATATATATATATATATATATATATAAATTCTCCAAAAGGTATAGAACTAATAGTATGAGGAGAATGACAACTTTCAGCCATTACAAACTGTACTCCATTTTCAAATTTTCTATGTACTCGAATGTGAATTTTCTCATTATCGCTGCCATCCAAAAACACATCTAGAAAAAGAACGCTCTTGCCTACCTTCAATCCATCAAATTCCAGTCCAAATCTATTATTACCCAACATATTAATAAACCCTTCTATTTTATTTTCACCACCCTTGCACAGGAAAATCAAGTCATCTATAAATCTATAGTATGAAATGACATGTTTGCAGAAAAATTCACTTCTGTACACATATTCATTTTCAAACAAACCCATGCTTAGGTTGGCATATGTGGGGGCAAAATATGCCCCCATTGCTGTTCCTTTTTCTGTCTATATAAATCTCCCCCAAAGACAAAAAAAATTATTTTTAAGACAAAAGTCCAATAATTCTATAACAAATTCAGTCAGTGGACTTTCTCCCAAGAAAAATCTAACAGCTTCCAACCCAAACTATTGACAAATGTTCGTGTAAAGACTTTGAACATCTAATGTTATCCAGTACATATTTTGTTCCCATTGTATTGTTTGAATCTTATTCAAAAAATCAAAAACATCTTAAATATAAGCAGGTAGAAGTTGAACTTTAGGTAGTAAATAAAAATGTAAAAATTCACCTATTTTATACAAAAAATATTCCCTCCCTGAAAGAATAGGATGCCCAGGGGTGTTATCTCCTGATTTGTGGATCTTAGGGAGACAATAAAAATGTGACAATTTACATCCTGACACCCCAAACCTTTTCTTCACATCTTTATTAGAGAACTATCCCAATCTCCCACATTTTTCCATTAAATCCAAATATTTTTTAACCGCTTCAGTATACATGACCATCTTTACTTTTTCACATGTGCTTTCATCCTTCAAATGCTTATTACACATATTTATATACTGATTAAAATTCATAACTAACTTATTACCTTTATCAGCAGGTTTGAAAATGATTTCCTGCTTAGCACTCAACCATTTGAGCATTTTCCACTCTTCTTTTGTTAAATTAAACTCATCATTTGTAAATTCCATAAACTTTTTTTCTAATACAAACTGTACCATAGTATAAAAATGTTGAATTCCTCCATGTAAGAAGGGAGGAAGAAAATCACTTTTACATGTTATCTTGCTTGTGTCAGACAATGTATATGCATTCACTTCCATATCAGAATGACACAAATGAAAGCTGTCATTTTGTGATTCATTATAACTCATGCTACAATTTAAAACTGATTCAACAGTAAGATCTGAATTTTCAAAGAAATATTTAAGATGTAATTTTCTAATAAATCTAAATAAGTCAATCTTAATTTCATGCAATCTAGGTATAACCATAGGTACAAATTTAAGGCCACAATTTAATACAGCATATTCTACATTATTAAGATTATAGCCAGATAAATTAACCACATAATTCTCAAACTCATTTGTAAATGGCACATCACCATTTACCTTTTTTAAAGTGCTGTTGTTGCTGTCCATACCTTGTTCGGTCATAGTGTTTCTTTTGGATGTTTCCCTCCCTGGGGACCTCCTTTTGGACCATATTGGTTCCCACGAAAAGTCCGTTCAAACTGTTGTCTCTGTTGTCCATTCAGTAAATGGGGGGAATCCTCATTTTGTTCAACGGCTGCTTCCCCTGATGAACTCGCACCCTCCAAATTAGAGAACGGAGTATTGGATTACCAGCCGTCTTTTCGTTCATTATCCTGAAAGTGTACACGCCTCACAGTTCTCTTACGGTTGGATTGGGACTAAAAAACTCTTCCCCTATCATAATCTTGAAGGTCACGCATTAATTTACCTTTCTTCCTTTCTATAATGCTTTCCTCATGGGTTTTAAATTTGTTGTTAATATCACACAAAAAATTTATCAAGAGTGTCAGAATTCAGGTTGGAATTAAGGGAAGAACATGTATTGTTAATTTGTTCTCTCAATTCATTCTGCTTTAACCTGTCTCTTTCCACTAATATACTGATCCAGTCCATTGTGCATCTGTGGGCGTCAATCACCCACCATTGATGGAATACTTTATCAGCTGTGTTTTTTAAGTCAAATGGCAAGGAAGGATCCCTATAGGCTCGCAAGCCATGAAGAGACACATCCAACTCAATGTATTTCTGCAAGCTCTGAATATTTAAAAATAAAGCCGTTTCCTTAAACAAAAGTTTTTCAAGCTCATCACACAAAGATTTATGATCAGTAGACAGTGTAGATGTAGAGATGATTGCCTAAATCTGAAGAATAGATAAACACAAGCTCAGATGTTTAAAGCTGATAAAAGTATCCTGATTTGATTAGTGACCCAGTTGCAAATGAAGCTGACTGGAGAGGAAGAGGAATGACAAGGCAAGCTTGTTCACCTCTTACAGACAGAGGACCATATGTATGTGTCTTACTCTGTTAACAGAATAGCATGATGCAAAATAAGTTCAGACTTTTTTTCAGTTTTGTGACAGTGTGCACTTGTTTGTTGAAGAATTTTATTATCTGCAGTTTCCTGAGATCACAAAGTAACAGAAGTGACAAGTATTGGTTTGATTAATACACTTAAACCTGTGTGTGCTGTTGACATAGGTACCCAGGTACTTACTGCACTATTGATCTGCGAGGATCTTTAGAAGCCTAGTCATACCTTCCCATGAAGTTGTAGCCCTTATGCATTAAGTACTATATGGTGCTTCTGATGTCATAATATCATACAATGTCCACAGTATGCAAATATTAGATTCAAGACATTTTCATAGGTTCATAGGTTCATGGGTGTGTACTAGGCTAATGGCCCTGGAGCCTTTACAAGCCTAGCCCATAGGATTACCCTGGCATCATGCCACCCGTTAAACATTTCCTGAACTAAATGATGCCATGTCCTATGAATGTCTGAATCTGTAGTGTTCTGATATCAGCAAGACTACTAGTAGGACAATGGGCACTTCTCATAAGCAGGACTAAAGTCAGTTACTGCAGAACCCACCCCTCCCCCGCCTTTGGGACTACAATACACAATACAGTTTACATGCAAATTAGAGCAAAGAAAAGTCTCCCGATTAAAATGTACTGATAAAAAAAAACATGGTTCTCAATTTATGGTCAGTTATAAAATGTATCATTCTTATAAGCAGTCTCATGTAAACACAAGGCTAAAACTAATACAATTAAAAATGTAAAACCTAATTGTACTTAGGCAAGCATGATTTGGAACTGGCTTTCATTATAACAGTTAAAAAGTATGTCCTTAAATTTAAAATAAAAGCAGTGATTTTCAGTAAAGTTTTCTCTCTGACTGTGGTCAGAACAATTAGCATATCATCACAGGAACTCTTGTCTAACTTATCCATACAGCAATGAAGTAGTTGAAACAATAGTCCAAACTATGAAAACCTTCATGAAGAAAACTTACAATTTTAACACTGCTTACATTGTGAATGTACATTTAGATTTGCTGAAATATAGGTATTCCCCTTTGCAGGGTATAAGATATTTATCAGCTAAGCTAGTTTAAGTCAGTTTCAAGTTCAGGGAGAAAAACAAAAGAACAAGATAACATCACATGGCAAATTAAGTACCTAAGAATTCTTAATAACATTAGAGCATCTATTGTATGGCAAAGTCAAACAATAAAGAGTTAATAAATACCATTAGAACATCTAACTGAGACATCACAATCAAGCTGACACAAGCATTAACCAAACGTGTGAAATGAAGATAAATAAATTTGTCATCTGAGAAAGTTTGTCACAACAGAATAAAACACATTCTAACAAAACTTATGATGTCTCTCCAAATTATGCCACCATATGAGGGTACAAATTCATTTGTTTTCCTGGACATATATGTTTTTGGAAATGTCAATGAAGGTGTCTTCCAATGAATGCCGTAAGCACAGAGAATAACTCATCTCCATCACCAGAATCTAACACACTTCAGGATTCAATAAAATCCATGTAGACTCCATGTAGAGCCTTCACGGAATGTACCCATGTACACAGCCACGGTTCTCCATATTAAACATGGTGCGCTGCCGAGGGAGAGCATAGTAACAGGAATATTGAATCCATGTAAGCAGATGTGTTGAGACTGGTCAGATGTTATGTACATGGTGAAGCTCCCTGTAATGTTCCCTGCTGATATTGAAATGTACTGTGAATTAATACTTTGTGTTGTAAATGTCTAATTTTTCTTGAGTTATCTATTTATTTATTTATTATTATTTAATGTCTGTTTGTGTGGCATGGAGTGCAGCAATGCCAAGCCATGCTTACCCATAGACGACTGACACCTGCCAGACATATAAAAATAGAAAAATGCAACACAGGAACAGCAAAAACACCAAGTTGCATCACCACAAAACGAAAACCACAGAAGCCAATACAAAAAGTTTTATTTCTCTAGCGCCTCGGCTACAATCAGCCTTCAAGGAGTAACATACCACATGTTAAAAGCAAGTTATATAACACCAGCTACAAATTAATAAGTCATTAAACAATTAAACCATTATAAAATTAACTAAAATTTAAAGTCACTCAAATCAATTTAAACAATGCTTTTCAAACAACATTCTGTGTTCAAACCCTTCGGTACCAAAGTACCATATTTTAAAATGAAAACAGTTTCTTTCCTTAAAAGCATATTTTTAAATCTTTCTTTGTCAGAATTATCCATTGCAATTTGTTCCAAAATAGTTACTTTTAAACCCACAGAATTACCACCATGATATTCATTAAAATGTTGGGCTAAAGGACTCTCCACTTTATTTATCCTGATGTCTCTTAGATGTTCTAATAATCTTATTTTAAACATTCTCTTGGTTTGTCCGATATAAAACGTATTGCACTCACATTTAATACCATAGATAACCCCCTCCGTTCTACAATTATACACCCCATTAGGTCTAAAATGAATATTATTAATATATAAAAAGGAATTTACTGTATAGGGACATCCACTACATCTCCCACAAGGCTTCATACCTTTAATAATAATTTGATGATTAAGTCTAACCTCAGGCCTCTAAAATCTAGTATGAACTATCATGTCTTTGATGTTTCTGCCCCTCTTATAAGAAAATACTAATCTTCTGTTAGTTAAACCTCTAAAAAATCACTATAAAACCACTATAAAAATAGAAACTGGATGTAATTAATTATGATGTCTTTTTTTTTTTTTTTTTAATGTCTGTTGATGCAGTGTGGAGCGCAGCAATGCCAATCTGCCCTTACACATACACAGCAGACACCTGCCAGACATCAAAAATAGAAGCTGGAAGCAATTAATGCTTTATTTCTGCTTTTGTTTAAGCCCATTTAAGCCTGTTTGTGTATTGTGCCATGGTAGCTTATGTGAAGCATATGTGAAGGTAGACTAGGTTGTATACTATCCAATAGTTAAATGGGTAGAGTGACAGCCTAAAGCTTTATAGGTCCTGCATTCAAGTCTCTAGCAGACATAATATTTGTTTCATGTAATCTAAATGTTTGTTTAATTTAAAAACATAACTTTTACATTTGGAAGAGCTGTGCGGTGCTAAGCACTAATTAAAAGTGATTAACAGCTACTGCAGTCTGTGCATTGCAAAGCTTTGCTAAAACCTTGGTTGTGTGAGTTTTCACAAAGCAAAGCTCCACTTCACTGGTTTGAGGGATGTCAAGCACTGCAGTGCTTCTTTGAATGTAGCTGAATGATGTGTAAGGGTGGAAAAACAGCCTATATTAAGGGAAATAGGTGGGAATTCTGCAGCATTCGTTGTAGTCTAACTGACAGTATGCCAGGTGGTGTTGGGGAGCGTACACGCTTACAGGTGCAGAGATGGAGTGTGCAGGAGTCCAGGGTTTTTGTTGGGCTCCTGATATGCAGTTATGAACCTTGACTGCTGCAGGGTGATTACCAGGGTTCAGAATGTAAGGCTGAGTCCTGGAATCAGTTGGCCAGGGATCTTAGCAGTGCTACTGGTATCCCCTGCACTGATGAGCAGTGTCATCTCCACAATGATGACCTGAAGGGTAGAAAGAGGGAAACTTTGAACACCTGGGTCCAAGAGATGAGGGCTGGGCCCCAGACATATGTAAGTATTCTTTCCAGTATTTTACTGAAATGCAAACTGAATCTGTGCAAAACTGGTATGCATAATGATGTTCTCCCCAACAGCTGCAGACGAGAGGGCTCGCAATGTCCAGTCCCATGCTGGGCACCTGGACAGGTTGTGTCATGATTGTGGTAAGTACAGATATATAATGGTACCTGTAGTGTAATAAACAATGAAGAATAAAAAACTGTACTACAATAAAGAATAAACACAAAGTGCCATGCAATAAATGGGCAATTAGAAGTGTAGTGCAATAAATGAACAATAACAACTGTATTGCTATAAACAGTAAACAATACCAATAACAGTAATATAAAGCTGTACAGCAGGATTCTGGTGTCATAACATAATTGCACTAGAGCTCTGTGCATTGTATGTGCATGGTAAGGATGCTGCAGTAAAGTATAAAACTGTAATAGATGTAGAATGCAACAGTAATGGCCTGAAAAAATGTATTGCTCAACTCATAGTATGCTTCAAATCTATCTGTAAGCCAATGTCAGTCACATAATGCTCTCCTTTCCTCCCACTCCAGGAGCAAAAGGTTGATGGGTGATGTAGCCCAAATTATGGGCAGATATTGTGTGTAGACTTCACAGATAACAAACACCGATAGCAAAAAAGTGTTAAGCAGCATTGTGTTTACCTAAATAAATCTGTCTTAATATTTGTGTTAGGGCTGTATTCATTGTATGTCTGTTCTAATGTCACTGTAGTGAAGTATAAAACTGTAATAGCTGTAGAATGCAAAAGTAATGGCTTGAAAAATATATTGCTCAACTCAAGGCTGTCTCCAGGCCAGTGTCAGTCACATAATGCTCTCCTTTCCTCCCACTCCAGGAACAAAAGTTATATGGGTGAGGTAGCCCACTTTATGGGCAGATATTGCATATGTAGACTTCACAGATAATAAACAACAGCACCAATAAAGTATTAACCAGCACTGTATTTTCCTAAATAAATCTGACTTAATATTTGTATTAGGGCTGTATTCATTGCATGTCTGTTCTAATTTGCTGCAGTCAATTGTTACATTATTTGCAGATGTCCCCTGCAGTCACAGCTTTTTGGTTCTACTCCCATGCCTGCCAACTAAGGCATGACGGCTGTCTAGTTTACTTAATGTACACAAACATACCTCTCAACTGTCATGAGTTTTTGTAATGTAATTACAACTGCCTAAACTGTTTATTCCATGATTACCAGATAAATGATTACCTGGAATGCAATATAGTTTCAAATCCATTTGCAGAACACCTCGGCAGGGTTTTTTACCTGAAAGCTTTGTCTCAATAAACAGCTTATTTTATAAGTTGCATTGCTGAGTTCGTAATTTTCTGGCTAGTTATGTAAGTCCACATTATGTGAAACTGTTCCATGTAGTTGTGTACCTGCATTTGTTACTGCTTGGCCCATACTGTCCCATGCAAACAGCTTGAGAGGTATGCCCATGCTACATCAGCTACAGGGGAATTGTAATCACTGTACTCATGACTGACACTGCACACCTGTAGAAGTATGTAGTAGTACTCTGTGTAGTAATATTACCTGTGAGATAACTAATGGTATGTTTTTCTCTCTCTCTGTCTCTCCCCACCCTTTATCTTCTTTAATTTATTATTGTTATTTATTATAATTTAATATTAACATATTTTGTTAAACTACTTTGTTGGCCTTATGGTTTAATTCATACTGGCTTGCTGTTAACATGCTTACTTTTATGTTACTTAATGTACCTTAATATGTATTTGGATTAATAAATATTATGATCCATTCTGTTAATACTAACATTGGTTTGGTTATTACTAACCTTAACTTATTGTTATAACTACTTTACTACAGTGCATCAAAGTCAGCCGGTTCCTCTCATGATCTGCCTACCTTACCTCCTCTGGCCTAAGCACCGGGCCCCAGCATGTCTGGTGGTGCCCCCTTTGCTGCCCCTACACTACCTGTAGCATCAGGTAGTACCACCGCATGGGATGAGGCCAGGTCCCTCTCTGAGAGTGGGGGTGGAGGGGGAGTTGTCACCCATGAAGAACTGCTGGGTTTGGTGTGCTGGATCATCTATCATGGTTTTGGATGACACCTGTTTTGGATGGAGAGCATGCTGGCCATCCTGGTGGGGCAGGCTTGCCCCGGAGCCCAGCCTACACCACTACCACCCTTGGGGCAGTGATGGAGCAGTGTAGATAGTCCCATGGGTGGGGATGTGAGTCATGTTGCTACCTCATGGGGGTACATTGGACTGAGTTTCCACAACATCCTCCCAATCCAAGGTGTTCACCCCCCTCTTGTGTCACACATCACTCCTGTCTGCTATCTTGTCTGTCTTGTCTGTCTGCAAAAGCTTCTTCACCTACCCAACTTACCTCCATCACATATACCTGTGTCCCTTCTCCAACATTCTACTCTCATCTTAAAAAAAATGGGAACCTGTCCCCAAAAAAAATATTGTCCCATGCATAGATCTCCATTTTGCACACGTGTCCACTGGACACACATAATTTGGTACAATTGGCTTAACAATGCAATTATGTTGTCCTCACCCCACTTTCTGGGGGTGAGAGTCCCAAGTCATCCACAAATTCTGTTAAAGTGCATAGTTGATGCTGTACAAGAAATGGATAGCTATGGTTCTTTCCTACACCCTTCCTGCACATCCTTCCCTGCCTTTCACTATGTTTTCCCCCTGCTTGCATCCCACCCCATTTAACCACTTTCCTATCTCCCCATTTTTCTTTTCTTTATACATTTTTAGCACAATGCCGCACGACATGCAGCTGCATGCGGCTTCACTTAGCTCAGCTAAATGGAGCAATACTGATATATGTGTTTTAAATGATAATAAACAAGTACAAAATAAACACCTGTCCTGTGTTTTGAACCCAAGAGCATTGCACATGTAGAACACTGCATTAATCTGCCATACCACACAGCTGTTAATTAAAACAGGTGGCTTAAGCAAAATATAGTAATTGCAAGTGACACTCATTAAGCTTATTTAAGCAGAGCTGTACATCATGCTATGTTGCGCAAACTTGCTGAAAGAGTAATGGAAAAACTGGTAGTGTACTGTGGAGTATGGTGCAAGAGTACACCACTAGAAAGCCACATATAGAATAATGGATGTAAGTGAGGTGTCTAATAGCAGGTAAATATTCGCCTTTGTCAGCAACATTTACAAATACACCTGCTAAGGCATTACTGGCAAAATACATGTTCAGCTGGGACCCTGGTGCAGAATTACATCCATATAAAGCCATGCACATAATGATGCTGAAAAAAATGTATGTCACAGCCTGTATGTGTGTACTTATATCTTGCAAATACACCTGCTGTATCAGTGACTCAGTAGCTCAGTTTGTTAAATGCCTTGCAAACAGTACATTTTGCCACACACAAAGTTGGCTTCAAATCCAGTGGTTTGTAACATTTTAATTACACTATTGTAAAGCTACCAATTAATGACTGAGTCATGCACAATTTATCCACACAATGCATTTCAAATGAAATATATGTTTTTGCTGAAGGAAGTCACAGGCCTGTAGATAAGAACAAACTTCACATAACCCTATACCAAAACTATAAATGCATAAATTGTAATGTCCTGTATTAATATGCATTCACAGAGGATTTTAACTCAGGTAAAGCAAATAAGGCCCACTAATATCAGAGTGCGGTACACAATCCATTCAAACTCACTGTACAGGTTAGCACAGCTGTATAACCAACATACACATATGAAGCCCCTGCTTGTAACAAGGACTGCTAGCATGCACATTCCAAATGAGTAACAGACTGTAACACGTGGCCTGGCAGTTGCCCAAATGGTGGATATAATGTTATATTTGTCACCTATGTTGCTCAAGGACACAACAAACATGGTGCCTAGTACTCTGTTAATGATACCATTGCCTAACATACTTACCTTAAAGACATGCCTCAACTGGAGTGGAATGGGTACCCTCCCTTTGGCTCTGCATCTACAGCAAGGCTGACACAGCTCCCACAGTTACTCCTACAGCTTGTTGTCCTCCAAAGTGTTCACACTCTCTGCCTATGCCTATTACCCGCAGCAGCACATGCAGCCTGTAGCACACACATTTCTATGTAAAAGTAGCTGCTATGGACCTACTCTCTGCAATGACTTAGTCTCCTCACCCCAGTAATGTCCAGCACAACATATCAGAAAGGGACTGTAATCTACATGAAGGCCTTATATGTTGTACAGTGGTTGCATGTCATTGGCTGATGATAGAGTAAATCAGCTGTGTTGGTTGCAATTAGCATTTCAGAACCGCAGATTGGTTAAGAGGCAATCACCTGCTAATGAGAAGCATGTTAAAAGGCAAACCTGCTGGCTATGGGGAACCAGTCTGTATGAGACTTTCTGCACACAGAATACGCATTTGCAAAAACTTAAATATCACCACATATCAACAGAGGAGTTTTGCACTCCAGCAGGTATGTAATCTTTTTCTTTACAACAGGATACAGATGTGTGAATATAGTAATGGGGAATCAGGATTACAGCATTAAGCCTTTCTTAGAGCTATGATAATGACATGTCATTGATCTCCAGATTCATTACACCTACAGAAGACCTACAATATATCAAGGCTGAAATGTTTTTGTCAGTGTGGCGCACTGATCTTGAGGAACTGTCCCTTCATAGTGGTTGTAATACAACACCGCTATTTGTTTGGCACTATTGTTTTCATATATTATCGGGGGGGAGTTGCCCCTAGGGGACACACTGCAATACACTCTAGTGTTAGGTGTATGATCATACAGCAATATCTGTTATGGCACACATGGGAATAGATAACTATCACTAGTATCTTACTTGTATCTACATGCACACTGTGGAATATGACATGTAAGATCAAGCAGTGGATATTGCCAGCCATTCTGTTCTTGCTGTATCTCTACATAGTTTATTTCTAAGTATGTGATCCTGACATGAGTTCCCATTCTGTTGTCTTTCAGGAAACATGTGCCCAAGATGCTGTGCACCTTTTTACTGATGCAGTATATGATATTATACTTGAAGGCCTCTGGCAACACCATAAACTCCTACTGTCCAGGGGGAGGGAAAACAGGGACCAGCAGGCAGCATTGTAGGCTGACCATGTCCATGATGTGAATGCCACAGGTCATCAGAGCAGGACATATAAGCAGGTTCAACACTGTGCAATGGACATGATCAATGCTGCACACAGAAGAGTAGCAGATGAAGCCAGGGATTGTGGTGTCACTGTTGGAGGGCCTGCAGTAGAACAACCACTGTCAGCCACTTAGGAATTTCTGGTGAACCTAGGCACACATGACAGCTCCCAGGCATCCATCACACCATATATCATGGATGTGAGTGCCACAGTTTCCATGGCAGGGGAGCATGCAGGTAAGCTTAGTTTGATCAGCATTGCAATCATGTAGGATTCTGTGTCATGTGGGTTTCAGGTCTGTGTTTTCTGTGGGGGGGGTGGGGTTAACCACAGTTTGACTCTCATGTTCAGATGTTGACCGATATAACAATTAACACAGTGGCTACTGTAAATATGAGATATATGGACATATTACCTTGTTGTGGTGCAACATGAAGTGGTACTGATATTACCTCTCCCTCAACTTTGCACAGGTCCATCAGGTATCAGACAAGGCCATGGTCCTGCTCCTGGTAAGCATGATGCTATTTTGTTATAGATGTTAGTTTACAGCAATATAATCCCTAAAGTGTCATCCCAGGCCTGCTGCCTAGATTGGTGTACTGTTGGCATAACTGGCAACTGCACAGATATTTTCTGACTGTACACATGTTAGAGTCATATGTATGCCTTGTAGGTATGACCACACTGATAGATGTGACAGTATTGTGAGGACATTGCAGATTGTCATATGTGTCAACTATGCAGAGTCTTTGCAAATGTCAACAATGTACATTATTGTTGCTGATGAGATTGCTGTGCAAAGAGCTTTTATTTACAAGTAACTACACCTGTTTGTGGGAAATGTAATGTCCTCTTATCATACTATATGAGGTTGGGGTTTCAACAGCTCTGTAATAGTGCCAACTGTGTATAGAGCTTTACATATATTGCAACATAGTATTGCAGAGCATAATAGTGCGGGTATTAATGTACTGCTTTTTCCTTTCTTATCACATGTGACCGGGGGGGGGTTGGACTCTGTCCCCTACTGAACCTGGTGTCAATGTCTCTTCAGACTCTGATGATGATGGTGGCCACAGCAAAGCAAGAGGTTGACATCACTATTCTGCCCTCATTGTCTCGGCGCACAGTCAGTATGCTTACACATACCCAGTCCCCAAAGGCCACAGATATTTGACAGTCAGAGAGTAGGAACATTGAACAGGAAAGTGTGACAACTATGGCTCCAGTGAGTGTAGACACTGGCCATAGCCATAGATCTGTCAAGGTTCCACACATGTGGACTGATAAGGGTGCTCATAGGAGGCCTGCTGTCCTTCTACCACCTGTTGCAGGTGTCACATCATGGGTCACTTGGCATATGTTTCAGGCAGTCATGGAGGCACAGACATGTTCTGAAAGGAACTCCAGATGTATGCCCAGGGTTATGGATGCAGCACAGTCTGACATCTGTGACTGTATCCACCGCATTGCTGACACCCTGGATAGGTTCACTGATGCAGTTGATAAAAGGTGGCCTGAGACAGTGTCTGTCTTGGAATGCACAGTGTCTGTGCTGGAATGTGTAGTTGTAGTTGAGCATCTGCCATGTGGACGTAGGTCAGCAACCCCATCTTCTGATATTCCACATGGACATGCACAATTATTCTCCCATAGTGGCAGTACATCCAGCGCTATAGAGGGGAGTGGGCTGTCCTCACCAAGATGTGGCAGGCCATAGGCTCATGGTCCTGGATGTTCCTGTAGAGGACACGATCCCATCAGATAGCAATCACTGTCAGATACTAGTACCGCTTCTGACCTTGGGCATGGAGGTGCCAGTGCAACTCCTGGCAGAGTCTGTTCCCATGTTTGTGGCTGGAGACAGTGAACTGTAAGCTCTACCAAGCATGGTTCAAAGATGTCCACATGTATTGCTAGCACTGAGCTTGACACACACACTCACACACCACTGTCAAATGCAGGTCACCTACAGACACACATGACACATTTCCATGGTCTATCTTGCCTGCTTCCCTTCCTGCTCATAAACATGCTGTCAACCTTTTAGGTCAGCCTAGGCCTCCTGCACCCCCACACAACACCCTGTGCAAATGATGATAACTGTGCCACATCCTTGTCATCATCGCCATCAATGCAGGGAAATGAAACTTTGTGTCTGATGCACAAAGTGACTATATAAATTAACATGTACTTGTGTAATGCATTGTTGTTTTGCCATGCCACTTGTAGTGGTTACTGACAGATACTGTATGCTGATATTTGTAATGAGTAAGCCACATAATTGTGTGTAGCTTATGTTGTATGATGTTGTAATGGCTATATACTTACACAATGTTATGTTTCTGCTTCAGGATTCTGTTGGGGACACCTATGGATACACAGCGGCAATAAACCCAGAGATGTCACAGCACAGGATAGAAGATCAGGGCAGAAGAAATATGTCTTCAGCAAGGTACAGCACTATAGGTGCATGGTTCCATAAGTCTATATGCGTATAACAGGCTAACAAGGACAATGGCATCATTCAGTATACTCATGCAACCCTAATCTGTGAAAAGGTCTGATACCCTTGATAAGTATCACCAGGGTTTTGGGAGCTAATACATCTACAAGCTGTAGTGATGGAGATGACTCATCTACAAATTTCCTGTGTCCACTACAGACATTTGTCTGGAAACAGCTATGATTGTCTTGTTCTGCATCCCATTGTGTAACCTGAACATGATGTGTGTCACAGCAGATGTGTGCTTCACATGCATGGGGGGCCTGTTACATATAGGGTGTACTGTCTGTGTTGCATAAGTGTCTCTCCAGCATGTACTATTTATACCACAGTGATGGTGTAGGTGTGTAGAACAGGTAAGACATGTGTTAGTTCTGTCATGGATACAAGGGAGGTGCACAGTGGGATCTGACACCTCCCTGTATGGCAGCCATACACATCCCCTCCAAAGCATTTAGGAAACAGGCTACACATGTACAGTCTTGACATGGACTCCATAGGACATGTTATCTGCAATGTGTATTGGTGTACCATGGAAACTGAGTGGCTGCTATAGTTGTAAGATATGCCTGTGTAGTGACATAGCAAGGGTGCCATTGTACACAATGATAGGTGTGGTAAGTGCCACATTCAGTATGGCAATGACAGTCTGGGATTTACATCACATACCTTTCTGTTTAGGTTGTACAATACTGAATGCATCCCCACATCTTACCAACCAGTAAAAGTCAAAAGCTACATTACTCTCTGTTTACATAAGTCTATGAGTAATGGCACATCTGTGTGTAGTGTGCGGACACTACTATATTTTTCAAGGGTAGATGACTTTCCAAAGGATAGTATTGTGACATGTTTGGCATTTAGCATATGTGTGGCTCAGACAACAACTGAATGTGTGTCTCAGGCCATCCTGGATAACTGTTGGTTCTGTGTGTGATTCAGTGACAGCTCCTGATATGCAATCACCTGCTAATGTAGTCAGTCAGAGGCCACTGACAGTATCTGTGGGTGCAGAGAAGGAATGGCTAAAAGGGGTATGCCATTAATGATGTGTGGGGAAATCCACTGGTGACTGATGTCATTGCAGCATAGGTCTCTCAATGCCATCTTCCCAGATTATGACTGTCAGACACTTGCCTAGCCAAAAGCTAACATAACACTCTGTAGATAACCTACACAATTTCCAAAAAGACCTGTTGGCCTAATATTGTCAAACAACTTGTCAGGCCATATAGGTATAGTGAGTAATATTCCCGTTGTCCACTGCATAGTGTAATACTTAATGGGTTCCCCCAGTTACAGTTGGTAGGCATGATTTGGCCTTGAGCATAACAAACAGTGTTTGGTCTAGTGTCCGTAGGAGTATGACAGTGTTACTGCTCGTATCCATGCTAACTCCTTTCATGGCATTTCATATCACATGATTCAGAGGTCAGGGGACACTGTTTGGCACTATGTGCTAGTTGTATTTTGTGCAACTAAGTATTGCAGTTACTTTCAACATGTTCCAAGAAGAGAGTCATCCAAGGCATCTGTACAGAGAGCAGATAAACACATTAGGAAACTGTAATATGTATATCCTGTTAAGGTAAGGTGGGGGGTTTACAAAGGTATTCTGCAGTTGATCACTACCCAAGAGGTGTGTACTGGAAGGACATGATTACCTTGTGAAGACTATGTTAAACATGAGAGTCCAAGAAATTGCCAGTGCCTGGCAACTACTAATGCTGGTCTTGCCAACACCACTCTCACCTAGGATACCATGCTCCGATACATTTTCTGTCATCACACACAAATTGTTACTATGAAGCTCATGATGAGAAGCAGGACACAGCCTGTTTGTTCATCCACATAGGTGTCCCACATCATGAAAGGCTCTGTAGGTTTCACATATCCTTTTCCAGGTAGATGCTTGCTTTACAACCTAGTCAGTCAGTTGGCTTTTGCATGTCTTATGCCTTCTATTCCAGGGTTGGTGGTATGTTCCTAGGGAACTGACAAGAGGGAGATAAGTAGCACTGATGTACCTCCATAATATAATGTACAATGTCCATTGACATAGATGTCAGGTCTTGCTGTAACAAACAGCACACTGGCAGTGAGCCATCGTAGTTGACAATTTCACAGTTAGTCATGCATCCTGCCCTTCAACACATTACTGGTGGATATCTGCATGACATGGCTGTGAAGCCTACTGCAGCAGACTGGCCACTTTTGGCCAATGTGTGTCAACCTACTACATGTCCTCCTTAAAATGGAGAAAATCAACATCTGTGCAGTGACAGAGACCTGGTTCAAAACTCCAGAGAGGACCCCTGCGTTGCCAGGCTATAATTCATACCACACCTTTCGACCACCTAACCCAAAATGAAGCACTAAAGACGTGTCCATTTTCATTTAGGATATCCACACTTCCAGGCTAGTTGCACAGCATAATGCATCCGAGAATATCCAAGTGCAACTAACTCTGGGCAAGACCGCAATCCAAATTGTAGCTTGCTACAGACCCCCCACCATGCCCCAGGATTCCCACTCCTCATTTCTTGATTCACTGGAAAGCATTAGGGTACAACCCAACACCTTAATAATGGGTGATTTCAACTACCCCACCATTAACTGGGAAAACTACTCATGTACCAACTCTTTTGCTCAACATTTTCTGGAATTCATAAATTATAACACCTTGGATCAACTTATTCACACCCCCACCAGGGGCAGCAATATCGTAGACCTGGTCATTACCAAAATGGGCAACTGGTGTTCCACACTAGAGATCAATTCCTCGTTGGTCAGATCCAACCACAAGCTAATCACCCTAGACATCCACATCCTGCCCCCACCCCCAATTAGGGAAACCACCATAAAAAACTTCACCAAAGCCAACTTCACATTTCTTAAGACAGAAGCAACAAACTTCATGACACCCATGCAGATGGACAATAGACGTATGACTGCTGAATCATACACAAATGCACTTTATATGCACTTACATGAGTGCATGGATCATGCTATCCCTAATAAAACCAAGATGCTATCCTCCAAAAAAAGGAAGCCAATCTGGTGGTCGTCTGCCATAAACAAACTCTACAACAGAAGAAAGAAACTATTGCAAAAAAGAGTAAAATCCCATGACTGGAGGAACTCCCTGGTCAACCTCAGTAAGAAGCTGAGATCCCTCATAAAATCCTCCAAAGCTAGTTACAAAAACAATTGCCACTGACTTTAAAGACAACCACAAAGCATTCTATAGCTATGTCAAGAATCTCAATGGCAACACTCAGATCTGCTCTGAGTTACAGCACAATGGCACTAAATGTACAGAACCAAATGATATTGCCAAAATCCTGGCAGATAGGTTCAGTGCTAACTTTACCCCCCTCTCACCCCCTAGAGGGCTAATCTCTATCCTGGAAGAATGCAAAGTTCCTGTAATCACGGTTGCACAGGTAAAAAATACACTCTCCAAAGCCAAGAACACAGTATCCATGGGACCTGACAATATCCCAGGCTGCATTCTACATGAACTACAGAATGAACTGGCACCCTACCTAAGTACCATGTTCAGTCATAGCCTCACCTCAGGCATTGTGCCCACTGAATGACACACTGTGACGATTATCCCACTCCACAAAGGGGGAGCCACGATGGATCCAGGGAACTACCGCCCCATTGACCTGACGAGCCTGGTCTGCAAGGCCATGGAATGTATCATCATGGAACTCATAAACAAAGACATTGGTAATCTCCAAACTCTGGACCCTACCCAGTTTGGGTTTATGAAAGGCAGATCATATCTTCTAAACTTGATTGACTTTTTAAGCAGTCACCAAAGCCATAGATGAGGGTAAGGTGGTTCACAGCTTATCTAGATCTTGCCAAGGCTTTCGACACCATCCCCCACTCTGGAATTATAGATAAACTCACTAAACTAGGTATAAATCCCTATGTCACAAGATGGGTTGCCAACTGGCTCATGGACAGTACCCACACTGTGAAAGTAGCAGAGTCCAAATCCGACTTCAGACCAGTGACAAGTGGAGTATCACAGGGTTCAGTCCTGGGTCCTCTCCTGTTTGCTATCTACTTCTCTGAAGTGCAGGCTAACACAGAAGGCCTTTGGATAACAAAATTTGCAGATGACTGCAAACTAGGAGCCATAATCAAAACTCCTAACAATGTGGACATACTACAAAAGGACCTCACTGAGACAGATGCCTGGTGTCAAAGCCATGGCCTGAAGCTCAATGCCAAAAAGTGTATTGCCATTGCCTTTGGTAAAAACTTTGTACCCATGAACTACCACATAAGTGGTAGTCTACTTAATGCCGAAAGTGTGATAAGAGACCTTGGGACACAGGTAGACAGTAGTCTCTCCTTTGATAATCACATCGCCACAGTGGTCAGGAAATCCTTTTACATGGCTCACCTCATCACAAAAGGTTTCTTATCCAGAAAAAAAGAGGTCATTGTTCCCCTCTACTCATCACTCATTAGACCCATTATAGAGTACAACGCCCCTTTTGGTATGTACCTCACAAGACATCTACAACAACTGGAAAGGCCACAGAAATACCTCACAAAGAGGATTACTGGCCTCAAACAGATGCCCTATGCAGACCGTCTAAAAAAACTCCAGCTTTACTCCGTCATATATCGCCTACTCAGAGGCGATCTCTGCCTAACATACAAAGCTATGTCAAACCCAGATCTGTTGGACATGCTCCACTTAAAGAAATCCCAATCCCTCCGAGCTACATGCTCTAGGGACCTAAACCTTGTCACCACAATAAACAGAACAAGCTGGAGGAATAGATTCCTGTCCCAGAGACTTCCCATACTCTGGAACAGACTACCTATCTATGTCAAACAGAGCTCCGCATTAGTACTCTTCAAGAAAAATCTTGATGGTTGGATGGGAAATAGGAAATTCTCCCCAGGGATCACTTCTGTGGCTCTGCTCAACAGGGGCACAGGAAAATAATTTTCTTGGGTGGTGAAAGCCAGGGTATCTTTTTGGCTAGGCTTATATAGGCCCTAGGGCTAATAGCCTGGTACCTACCTATGAACCTAGGCATGTCATACTGTACAGTTATGTACCCAAATCAAATGGCTGTGTTCCCACATCATGTCACACAACAACCAGTGTGCTGTCTAGTTGCTTCACAGGATTGTATGCTTGTGACGTCAACGTCATGTCAGCAAAGTTGAACAACCACTTAGGTAGTGACCAACTGCAGAATACCTGTGTAAAGCCTTCACCTTACCTTGACAGGGTATACATATTACAGTCTCCTAATGTGTTTGTCTGCTCTCTGTACAGACACCTTGGATGACTCTCTTCTTGGAACATGCTGGAAGTAACTGCAATACATAGTTGCACAAAATACAACTAGCACATAGTGCCAAGTATATTTGCTGTATCCAGGACTGTTTGTAATGCTTCTGAGCCCCCCAAGCCTTTCTGTGTTGGAGGGAAGCCTTCTAGCTTATAAGTGGGAGTGGTAATCACTAGGTACCCTATCTACCACAAAAGGAGTGGTTTATGGCCCAGAAATTGTAGTTTATTAGCTGTTTGGGCATTTTTTCCCTCTCTTTCTACTTTCAGGTTTAAAAGCCTGCAATTGCACTTGTTTCCTGCCTTTCCCGTAATTAGTCTAGACCAGATACATATTTGCTGTATCCAGGACTGTTTGTAAGCTAATGAGCCCCCAAGCCTTTCTGTGTTGGAGGAAGGCTTCTGGCTTGTCAGTGTGAGTGGTAAACACTAGGTAGCCTATCTACAACAAGAGGATTGGTTTCTGGCCCAGAAATTGTAGTTTATTAACCATTTGGACAATTTTTCCATCTTTTTCAACTTTCTGGTTTAAAAGCCTGCAGTTGAGCTTGTTTCCTGCCTTTCCTGTAACTAGTCTAGTCCAGATACAGATTTGCTGTATCCAGGACTGTATGTAAGCTTCCGAGCCCCCCCCAAGCCTTTCTGTGTTGGAGGGAAGCCTTCTAGCTTATCAGTGGGAGTGGTAAGCACTAGGTAGCTTATCTACCACAAGAGGAGTGGTTTCTGGCCCAGAAATTGTAGTTTATTGGCTATATGAGCAGTTTTTCCATCTCTTTTGACTTTCTGGTTTAAAAGCCCACATTTGCACTTGTTTTCTGACTTTCCTGTAACTAGTCTAGTCCAAATACAGATTTGCTGTATCCAGGACTGTTTGTAAGCTTCTGAGTGGTGCCAAGAAGTCTGCTCTTCAATTTTTCTCTCAGATCTACTAGTTCTCTCCTCTTCTACACTTTTACTAGCTTACTAGTCTAGCACTTTACCACACTTCTTGTAGCAATTATTGTAGCACACAAAAGTGTTACCAGCACTAAACGTTCTACAAGGAAACAGCTCCAGTACTTATTATTAATGTCCACCCCTCCAGGCATGTCTAAAGGTCAGTTCCCTGTGCTTTCTCAAATTAACCTGGTGAGCTTGGGCATCCTGAGGCAATGTAGCAACTGCCTCATGTACACTGACAACCCTCTTCTCTTACCTCCCAATACTTGCGAGAGATGCACTTATATATCCAAATTAGAAGCCACACACTCTCCAGCCAAGACCGGAATAGCTGGCCAAGAGGAGAAGGTCAACACTTGAACTACACCACATGGAACACATAACCCTCCAAAACACACACCAGCACTGCCTTCACATAAAAACACAAACCACACACCCACCTTCACGGAGGCTCTCAAGAAAAATCTACCCAAAAAGCAGAGACCTCCAAGGCAGAAATGCATTTGACCACCACAATACAACACTAATCATGAGACACATAACTGTCCTAAACAGTGTGCCACTCAACCAATGCCCCTAAGGCAAAACAGCATGTACAACACACTAGTCATAGGTAACTTAATAGTAAGGCACACTGATGTCCCACTCACTAGTTTGAATAAGGAAAAAGTAACAGTCAGCTGCCTGTCAGGTGCCAGGATCCACCACATAATGCATGCACTAAGGTCCCTCAACAACAGTACAAATATGACTCTGTCATTGTACATGTGGGTGTGAGTGCCCTGAGACGTACCTGCCTGGACTACATAAAAAGAAACATGGAGGATCTCTCAGATTATGTAGCCCAGGCGGGTATAACTCTAGCCTTTAGCAGCCTCCTACAATCACCCAGAATAATAACACAGTACAAGCAGAAAATTATTGATTTCAACAACTGGCTACATTTCTGGTATCATTCTAAGGGGATCCAGTATCTGTCTGCCTGGGATGACATGATTAACAGACCTCAATGCTTTGCCAGAGATGGCTTGCATCTGTCACCCCTGGTCTTCCGGATACTGGCCAAGGCTCTTGCCACCACTATAGTGCCTTTTTTTAAGTGGTGTTCCAAAGACCAAATTACCACTGTAACATCTACAAACAAATGCAGTCTGAGGGTCATGCTGCTCAATGCTAGAAGTCTAAATCTCAAAATGCATTCACTCAAAGCACTCATTAAAATGGAGAACATCGATATTTGTGCTGTAACAGAGACCTGGTTCAAGGCAGCAGAAAGCACCCCTGCACTACCAGGCTATAACTCATTCCACACCTTTCAGCCCCAGAACTTGGACCTAAGCTCCAAAGGTGGTGGTGTTTCCATATTTATAAAGGATGCGAACACCTCCAGACTGGTAGCCCAATATAATGCATCAGTGATACTTCAGGGGCAGCGATTCAGGTCATAGCCTGCTATACGTGCCCAGTGATGTCCCAAGACTCAGACTCCATGTTCCTAAGCACCCTGGAGAATATTAGGGTACAACCTAGCACTCTCATACTGGGCAACTTAAACTACCCCTCCATTAACTGGGAAAACTACTCATGTAACAATACACCTGCCCAATGTTTCCTGGAATTCATTAATTCCAATTCCCTGGACCAGCTCATTCTTACCCCCACTAGAGGTAGCAGCATCCTTCACCTGGTCATTACTAACATGGGCGACCGTTGCTCTATACCAATAGTCAACTCCTTCCTGGTTAGATCTGGCCACAAACTAATCACCTTGGAAATCTATATCCCTCCTAGCCCCCCCTCAAAGGTAACCACCATGAAAAACCTCTCCAAAGCTAACTTTGGGCTCCTAAAAACAGAGGTGGCAAACTTTATGGCACCCACGCAAATGAAGAATAGTTGCATGACCACTGAATCATACACCAATGCACTGTATGAATACATACAAGAATGCATGGATCTCTCCATACCCAATAGAACCAAGACAGTCTCCTCCAAAAAAAGGAAGCCAATCTGGTGGTATCCTGCCATAAGCAAACTCTACAGCAGAAGGAGAAAACTGATGCAGAATAAGGTGAAGTCCCATGACTGGAAAAACTCCCTTATCAGCCTCAACAAAAAGTTGAGATCCCTCATCAAATCCCCTAAAGCTAGCTATGAAAACAGAATTGCAGCAGATACGAAAGACAACCATAAGGCCTTCTATAGTTATGCAAAGAATCTCAATGGCAATACCCAGATTTGCTCTGAGTTACTGCACAATGGCACCTCCTATACCAAGCCAACATATATTGCCAATATACTGGCCAACAGATTCATTGCCAACTTTCCCCCTCTTTCCCCCAGCAAAAGACCAATCACAATGCCAGTAGAGTACCAGGCACCCAGTATTACTGCTGCACAGGTTAAAACAGCACTGTCCAAGGCCAAGAATACAGCTTTTATGGGACCTGACAATATCCCTGGCTGTGTTCTACATGAACTACAGAGTGAACTGTCACCTCACTTGTGTGCCCTGATCAATCATAGCCTCACCTCAGGCTTTGTCCCTACCAAATGGCGCACTGCTACAGTCATCCCTCTCCACAAAGGAGGAGTGACTACAGACCCTGGGAACTATCGCCCCATTAGCCTGATGAGTCTGATATGCAAGCCTATGGAACACATCATCATGGACCAAATAAACAAGGAAACAGGGAATTGCCAAACTCTGGATCCCACACAATTTGGTTTTGTGAAGGGTAGATCATGCCTGCTCAACCTGGTTGACTTCTTTGAGTTAGTCACCAGAGCTGTGGATGAAGGCAAGGTGGTTCATACAGCCTATCTTGATCTGGCCAAGGCCTTTGATACCATTCCCCACTTAGGAATCATAGAAAAACTCACTAAGCTAGGCATCACCCCCTATATCACTAGATGGGTTGCAAACTGGCTCACAGATAGAACCAACAGTGTGAAAGTAGTTGACTCAAAGCCAGACTACCAACCAGTCACAAGTGGAGTCCCACAGGGTTCAGTCTTGGGTCCTCTCCTGTTTGGTATCTACTTCTCTGAAGTCCAGGACAACACAAAGGGACTCTGGCTGACAAAGTTCACAGATGACTGCAAGTTGGGAACTATTATTAACCCCCCAAGTGATGTTGACATCCTACAGAAAGGCCTCACTGAGACCAACGACTGGTGTCAGAACCATAGCCTTAAGCTCAATGCCAAAAATATGTGTTGCTATCCCTTTTGGGAAAAACCCGGTTCCCATGAATTACCACATTGATGGTAATCCACTGAACACAGAAGGCGTTATAAGAGATCTGGGCACACAGGTTGACAGCAGCCTCTCTTTTGACCACCACATTGCCACTGTGGTCAGAAAGTACTTCTATGTGGCACATCTCATTACTAAAGGTTTTGCGTCCAGGAAGGAAGAGGTCATTGTCTCCCTCTACTCTTCCCTCATTAGGCCAATCATCGAGTACAATACCCCATTTTGCATGTACCTCACTAGACACCTCCAACAACTGCAGAGGCTGCAAATGTACCTCACAAAGAGGATCCTAGGCCTTAAACACTTGTCCTATATGGACAGACTAAAACAAACTCCAACTATTCTCTGTCTCATATTGCCTACTTAGAGGTAATCTCTGCTTGACTTACAAAGCCATGTCTGACCCAGCTCTGTTAGAAATGCTACATCTAAATAAATCCCAATCCCTCTGTACCACATGCTCCAGAGACCTCAACTTCATTACCACAATCAACAGAACAAGCTTGAGGGTCAGGTTCTTAACCCAGAGACTGCCCATGCTATGGAATAGACTTCCCATACATGTCAAGCAGAGCACCTCACTGGCCTTCTTCAAGAGAAATCTTGATGAGTGGATGAGAAATAGAAAATTCACCCCAGGATCACTCCAGTGGCTCTACTTGACATAGGCACTGGGAACCAAGGTCAGGTGGCACAATGCCAGGATAATCCTATGGGATAGTCTTGTAAAGGCTCCAGAGCCATTAGCGTAGTACACATCTACAAACCTATGAACCTATAAGTCCTCTATGCAAGCACAGGCATCCACATCTTTACTGTAAGGTGTGCCTACAGACACTTTATATCAGGCTGTCAACCCCAATGGTGTGGCAGCATGACCCTAACTTTGCAGGACCTGCTGCTGAGATGTTGGTAGTATCCCCACCCCTCTACTCCTATGACACACAAACACAACATGTGACAGATGTGACTGCATTTTAAACCTTGCCATGGTGTCTCCAACAGCAGTCATTAGATATGGCAATGAGAATTATGCTGACATGCACAGCTCACATCTTGCACCACCTACACCCACATCACACACACCTGCATGTGTGCAGCTCCTTACCAGACACATTGCCAAACAGACACCTCAGAATATCCTGCCCCTGGAGTGCACAATACACATAATACTGCATGCACCACTCTCTCGCCGGTCAAATACCTGAGGCAAAACCAAAATCACACCTCTTAGTCAGAAGTGATTACATTGGGAGACACATTGAGGTCTGTGTCATGTGGCTACATAGGGGAAAGATCACAGATAGCTGTCTGTGGGTTGACAAAATAGGTCTTACTTATCACACATTGCTGCAAATCAAGGACTACCAGTTAACATAATGTTGACATCATAGTTCCCGCAGGTGTGTATGACTAGGGACATACATCACCAGCATCTATGCAGACACATGAATATGCATAGCCAGTCTGTGTCTCTTACGAGTATACACATAGCATTCAGCTGCAGTTGACCCTCACCTAGCATAATGGCTCCATACACACAGAAATTGATTGAAGTCAATAATTGTCTTAGCATGTGGCATTATTTTCAGGTGATTTACTCTATGTCTGTCCAGGATGCCTTGCTGAACAGATATCAATGCTTCACCAGTGATGGTCTTCATCTCTCATCCCTGAGATTTGGAGTACTGGCCAAGGCTACTGACAAACCCACAATGCATCTTAGATGCACTTTTCAGGGAAAAGTTGTCAATGAGAATATCATCTTTATACAACATCATGGTTATGCTGCTACACAGTGGGTATGGCGACACTGAACCCCACTCTGTGGAATGTGTCCCCACCCTGGATCATGCAGTCAAGTGTGCAGTAAAGGACGTCTGTAGATGGCACCACAGCCATACCAGACTACATCTCCATCAACATCTTCACACCTCAAAATGACAGTGTTCAAGGTAATGCAGGGGGTGTATACTTATTTATTAAGGATAGATACACGTCCACATTTTTGGAAACACTGTAATTTCCCTGAGACACTGCAGGTGCCATTCAGTACTGGAAGGGGATGTACTCAAGCAATGGCTGGTTACAGGAGCAGCTCCATGAATCCAGACACCCATTGTGCGTATTGGTATGTACATATGTCTATCAAGATATATCATTACACCATGCTATGGGGAGGCATTATGTGACCACCAACTGTATTACTTAGTCATGCTGCAGCTCACTTGCCCAAAAGTTAGTCTATGCCCTTCACTACAATGCCCTGGAGCAGCACCATGACACCCCCCCCAGGGGAACCAATGTATTGCATCAATTGTTTACCAATATGGGTGACCACTGCAGGTCCCCAATGTGGGGTTTTCTCTGGTGTGATCTGACCACAGATCAGTGTCACTAAAACCCCCCATTGCAGACAGTACAGATATATATATTTCAACAAACCCATTTATTACCTCCTGTGGGATGATTTGCATAGCTTGAATGCAACTCCCCCCTCTGATGGTACAGGGAAGTATGCAGAGTTCTACACCCATGCATTATGCCAGCAGCATTACAACTGCATGAACTCAGCTGTACCTGACGGGAGGAACACAGGCTCCTCATGGCACAGCACACCTGCCTGGTGGACAACTGCCATTATCAGGCTGCACAATAAGAGGTGGGCATTGCTGGGTGACAGTTGGGGTGAGGATGCCCCCCTAAAATGAAGGCACAACCTCCTCAGCTAAAACAAGCACATAGTGTTTTGTGTGATGTTGGGTAGACACAGTAACTGACAAAATTAGCCACCCACACAAACCAGAACCACAATGCACAGTGTAGTTACATCTGTAACCTCAAAGGATAGCCCCAAATTGTCAGTGAACTCATACATAATGATGCCACATATAATGGGTCTTTACTCATAGCTAACCTGTAGTCCCACAGGTTCTGTGTCAACTTCACTCTCCTGTCCCCACCACATATGACACATGACATTCCTACAACTTGTCCCATAACCTCCATATCTACAGAGCAGGTCATAAATGGCATCTCTATGGAGGATACATGGCATCTATTGGACATGCTAACATCCCAGGCTGCATCTTACATGGGATCTGACAAGGATTACTAACACCATTGGGAAATCCTTGCAATCATACTGGAACCAATGGCTGGACACCAGATGACTGGACAATGGCAACTGTTATACTTTTGCATAGAGGTAGTACATGCACTGACCACCAGAACTATAGACCTCTTTGTCTAAGTATCCATATCTGTTTGGCCATAGGGGCAATCATCATGGAGCTGATCAGCAAACATATATGTGATCTACACTCAGTTGATGGTACATGGTTTGGATGTCTGACAGGGAGATCATGACTGTTAAATGTGGTGGACATTTCCAAGGCAGTCACCAAGGATCAGGGAGAGGGGATATCATGGCATACATACCCCTGGACTGAGCCAAGCCATCTGACTATATCCCCCACTCAGGCATCATTTACAAAGCACCCACTTAGGCATTCATGGTACTATCATTGCAGGGATCACTAAGTGGCTCATTGATGGCACACATACTCAGCATAGTGACATCTCCCTCCAATATTGAATCTGTAAGCAGCAGTGTTCAACAGGGCTCAGTCTTGTATCCTCCATTGTTTGGAATCCATTTAACCATGATACAAGTGAATACTGAATGTCTATGGCTAATAATGTTGGTTAATGCCTGCAAACTGAGCACTCATGGAGTCTATGAGTTATATCAATATCCTACAAGAAGATATTGATGAACAGATGTCTGTTGACATAGTAATGGCCATAAACTCCATGTAAATATATATGTAGTATCATTTTCATCACTAACACCTAGGTACATGGTAAGTCGCACATCATTTGCAGCATGTGATGTACATCCTCAGGGGTGAAAGAACTGGACACACAGACCTGGCCACACAGGATTATACCTAATGTGCCTGAGCTCATCATGTCTCTCCAGAGGTATGACAGTAATCATATGTCATAGCTGAGGGCACAATTCCTGCATAATTGACATACTCATAACCTCCATGTACTCTTCCGTCAACATGCCAATATCTGAGTGCAATGGCTGATTGGTAATGGACCTTTCCAAACAGTACTGGCACTTGCACACAACAGTATGGTCCCTCACAAGGGAACTTCACGACTTCAGCATGTGTTCAATGGGGATCATCTAAAATGAGTGCCATTGTAGCCTATGACATATAGACTACTCAGAGGTGATTTCTGCCTTGCATACGGGGCACTGTGTGACCGTGGTGGATTGTAAAGGCTGCATATCTGGAGGTGGCATAACACTTGGATTAATCACTCTAAGGACATTACCCTAGTATGTGACGTTAGCAATACATGCTGATGTGAGAGATTTGTCTAGCAGACTTTAACCCACCTTTGAAACAGAACCCTGGTTAATGGCAAGCAGAGCACTTCAGTGCACCTCAGCATGTGGCATCTGTATGATTGGCTGGGTTACCGTCATTTCACCACAGGGATTCTGCCTGTATCCCTCTTGGACTGGGTCAATATGTGTTAATTATGTAAATAAGGGTATACAATTGTCTACAATTGTGAGGGCTGTATGGCCATTATGCCAGTGAAGTTCAAATGCCCTTTGACTCCATAAGTTGTTGAAAAATTCTCTAACAGCCACACACACAAACATGGTTACATTGAGGATATCACCACTTCCAATTACTGCTTACATGACATGGCAAGGCACACACATAGCGTAAGTTGGTTGTATGTAGATTAGAACACTTATCTATGTAATGGTACACACTGTAGATCACAGTACGTGATGCATGCAACACACCTCATGTCTGATAGTACTGTCAGTTTAGGACATGTTATGCTTGATGACATCAGATGGTCTAATTGTGGTCAAGCATTTGTAGGGACACATCACCTGCTACAAATACAATTCTGCAAAACCCTACCTCTTTCTAAGTTACTGAGGTGATCATATTTATGCCATATGGACATACACACATGCACACAGTAAGTGGTCTGGACTGAGATTAGAAACCCTACCTATTTAGTCTTACACACTATAGATCACAATGCTTATTGGATGTGCCATGGCTTACATCAGATGCTGCAAAAGCAGCTGGTAGTCTTAGGGTAGATGACATCAGTAGGCCTTGTAGAAGTGGGCAGTCTGGAAGCCAGCAGCAACTTACAGAGCTAAAGTCAGATGTTACAATGCCAGCTGGTAGTCGTAAGGGAGATTACATCAGCATGCCTTGTAGAAGTGGTAGGTTTGGAAGCCAAAGGCAACTTACAGGGCTAGAAAGTGCACATCTATTGTAGTCTGATAGTCAGTAGGAGATTTGCAGTTGTTTGGCAGGGGGATACACACACATGCACCAAGTGGTCTGCACAGAGACTAGAACCCCCCTACATTTCTAGTCTTTGACCCTACAGATCACAGCACTTATCACACATGCCATAGTTTAAGTCTAGCATTACAATGGCAGCTGGTAGTCTTAAGGTAGATGACATAAGCAGGCCTTGTAGAAGTGGGCAGTTTGGAAGCCAGCAGCAACTTACAGGGCCAAAAAGTGCATAACCATTGCAGTTTGATAGTCAGTGAGTGATTTTCAGTTGTTTGGCAGGGGGATACAGACAGACACACACATACTTTTTGGCCCTGTAACTTGCTGCTGCCTTCCACACTGCCCCCTTTTACAAGGCCTGATGATGTCATCCACCTTAAGACTACCAGCTGACAATGTAGTATCAAGACTTGAGCTGTGGCATGTGTGATAAATGCTATGATCTATAGTCTGTAAAGACTAGATAGATAGTGGTTGTAATCTCACTCCTGGCTACTTGGCACACATGCATGCCTGCTCCTATAAAACCACTACCATGCCCTCATGGGCTATTCACCTGCAATGGTTATGCACTTTTTGGCCCTGTAACTTGCTGCTGGCTTTCACACTGCCCTCTTCTACAAGGCCTGATGATATCATCCACCTTAAGACTACCAACTGACAGTGCAGTATTATGGCTTAAGCCATGGTGTGTGCAATAAATGCTGTGGTCTCTAGTGTGTAAGACTAGATAGGTAGGGGTTCTAATCTCACCCTAGCCTATTTGGCATGCATATATGTCCCAATGGCATAAATATGATCATCTTGGTAACATAGAAATAGGTAGGGTTTTGCAATATTTTATTTGTAGTGTGTGATGAGGCCACCCAGAATGATTGACCACAACAAAGCCTGCTGATGTCATCAAGCATAATATGTCCTGAGCTGATAGTACTAGCAGACATGAGGTGTGCTGCGTTCATCATGTACTGTGATCTGTAGTGTGTACCATTACATAGGTAAGTGTTCTCATATACATACAGCCAACTTGCACTATGTGTGTGCCTTGGCATGTCCTGTATGCAGTGATTGCAAGTGGTGCTCGCCTCAATGTAGCCATTGTTGTGTGTGAGCCTGTTAGAGCATTTTACATCATGTTATGGAACCATAGGGTGTTTGAACTTCACTGGCATAATGGCCATATAGCCCTCACAATCATAGACATCATCATACCCATAGTTACAGGATCCGCACATATTGCCCCAGTCCATGAGGGACACAGGCAAATGCCCTGTATTGAGATAATGGTCACCCAGTCATTCATACAGATGGAATGTGGTGAGGTGCACTGAGGTGTCCTGTGTGCCATTAAGAGTTCTATTTCAAAGGTGTGTTTAAGTCTGCTAGACAAATCTCTCTCACAGGCATGTAGCAGTAACATCATATACGAGCTTAATGTCCTTACAGTGGGTTATCCATCTATTACGCCTCCTAGAGATAGGCAGCATATGCAATAAAATATTGTCACACATTGCCACATATGCAAGGCACAGATCACCTCTGCGTAGTCTTTATGCCACAAGTGACAATGACACTCGTTCCAGACTATCCTTATTGAATACATACTGGAGACATGAAGTGACCTTGTGAGGGACCATACTATTGTGCAGTTGCTATTACTGCTTGGAAAGGTACATCACCAAATGGTCATTACACTCAGATATTGGCATGCTGAGGGAAGAGTTCTTGGAGGATATATTAGGATGTCACTTACAGGTGACTATGGCCTCAGCTATGCCATATAATTCTTGCCATACCACTATAGAGATGGGGTGATCTGAGGCACATTAGGTGTACATCTGTCTAGTCAGGTCTGTGTGCCCAGTTCCTTCACCCCTGAGTATGTACATCATATGTTGCGACTGATGTGCTACTTACCAGGTACATAGGTCTAACTGTTGGAACTGATACTACATATATATATATATATATATATATATATACATATATATATATATATATATATATATATATATATATATATATATATATATATATATATATATATATATATATATATGTGCATGGAGTTTATGGCCATTACTATGTCAACAGGGATGTGTTCACAATAGCCTCTTGCAGGATACTGACATACCACAGAGACTCTATGAGTGCTGACAATTTGAAGACATCAGCCAACATTGTTATCCACAGTCAATCAGTAGTTGCATGTATTGTGGTTGAATGGATTCCAAGCAGTAGAGAACCCAAAACTGCATCCTGTTGAGCACTGTGGCCTATAGATCAGATATTGGAGGTGGATGTCCCTATGTTGTGTATGTGTGCCAGCAATGGGCCACTTAGCAACCCCTGCAATGATAGTATTGTGGATGCCTAAGTGGGTGCTTGGCTGTGTTTAGGGGGTTGTATGCTCTGATGTACCCTCACCCAGGTCCATGGTCACTGCCTCAGAAATGTCCACCAGATGCAAAAGCATGCTCCCCCTGTCACACTCCAAACTGTGTAGAGTCAACTCTGTGTAGAACACATATATGTGTGCTGATCAGCTCTATGATGATCACCCCTACAGCCATACAGATATGGATTCTCAGACAAAGAGTTGTATAGGTATGTCAGTCAGTGGATGCACCACATCTTTGCAAGGATAGAACAGTTGCAGTTGTCCACTCAGCTGGTGTGAAGCCAGTAGTGTTGGTATTATTTCAAGAGTGTCCCAATGGTGATAGTAATCCTTGTCAGATCATATATGGATGCAGCCTGGAATGTTAGCATGTGCAATAGATTCTGAATGTGGCAGTCATAACATCATCACAGCTATTACTGTGTGAAATGACACCCTTGCTATGTCACTACACAGGCATATCATACAACTGTAGCAGCCACACAGGTTCCATGGTAAACCAATACACAGCATAGATAACATGTCCTATGGAGTCCATGTCATGACTGCACATGTGTAGTCTGCTCCCTAAATGCTTTAGAGGGGATGTGTCTTGCTCCATACGGGAGGTGTCAGATCCTACTGTGTACCTCCTGCTTATCCATGACAGGACTAACACATGTCTCACCTGTTCTACATACCTACAACATCACTGTGGTATGCATAGTACATGCTGGAGAGACAGGTATGTAACACAGACAGCACACCCTACATGAAACAGGCCCTCTATACATGTGAAGCACACATCTGCTATAACACACATCATGTGCAGGTTACACAATGGGATGCTGAGCATGACAATAATAACTGGTGTTGGGAAACTGTCTGTACTGGACACAGGTTATTTGTAGATGGGTCATCTCCATCACCACAACTTGTAGATGTGTGAGTTCCCAAAACACTGGTGACACTTATCAAGAGTAGCAGACCTGTTCACAGATTAGGGATTCATGAGTATGCTGAATGTCACCATTGTTCTTGTTAGCCTGTTGCACACATATGAACCTATGGAGCCATGCACTTATAGTGCTGTACCTTGCTGAAGACATATTTCTGCTGTGCTGACATGCCATCCTGTGCTGCTTCATTGCATTGTATATCCATAGATTATCCCAACAGACCACTAAAACAGAAACATAAACAAGTCTGTGACACACCTGTCATTTTGTAAGTATACAGCCATTACAACATCATATAACGTAAGATACACATAACTAAGTGGTGTACTCATGACAAATGCCAGCATACAGTATCTGTCATTAACCACTATAAGTGGCATGGCAAAACAACACCACATTGCACAAGTGCATGTTAACTAATATAGTCACTCTGACAAATAGCTTTATTTTCCCGCATTGATGGCAAGGATGACAGGGATGTGGAACAGGTATCATCACTTAGACAGGAGGTTGTGTGGAGGTACAAAAGGCTTAGGCTGACCCAAATGGTTGACAGCATGTGTGTGAGTCAGGAAGGGAACCAGGTAATATGTAGCATGGAAAGGTGCCGTGTGTGTCTGTAGGTGACCTGCATTTGACAGTGGTAATGAGCTCAGTGCTAGCTCTACATGTATGTATGCTGAACAGCTGTAGACCATACATGGTAGAGTTGACAGTTCACCATTACCAGCCCTGAACCCAGGAACTGGCTCTGCCAGGAGTTGCACTGTTACCGCCATGCCCAAGCTCAGAAGTGGTGCTAGTACCTGACAGTGACTGCTGTCTGCTGGGGCTGTGTCTCCCATCGGAACACCCAGGACTACAAGCCCATGGCCTACCATGTCATGGTGTGGACAACACACTCCCCTCTGTAGTGCTGGATATCCTGTCACTACAGGCCATGACTGCGCATGGCCACATAGACTCTCAGCAGATGGGGTTGCTGACCTACATCCATGAGTCTGGTGCTCAACTCCAACCACATGTTCCAGAATAGACAATGTGCTGCCCGAGACAGACACTGTTTCAGCCCACCTTCTGTCCACTGAATCAGTCAACTGATCCAGGGTGTCTCCAATGCAGTGAAGGCAGTCACAGATGTCAGACTGTGCTGCATCCATAACCCTAATCATATGTCTAGTGTTCCATTCAGAATGTGCCTCCATGATGGCCTAAAACATGTGTCTAGTGACCCGTGATGTGACACATGCAACAGGTGGTGGACAGACAGCAAAATTTCAACAAACACCACTGTCAATCTGCCTGTGTGAAACCTCACCAGCTCTTTGGCTATGGCCAGTGTCTACATTCACAGGAGCCATAGTTGCCACACTTTCCTGTTCAATGTCCCCACCCTCTGATTGTCCAATATATGTGGCCTCTGGGGACTGGGTATGTGTGGGCATACTGAATGTGTGCAGAGACAATAGAGGCAGTAGAAGGATGTCTGCCTCTGGGATAGATTCAGGCCCCAACACCCCCACCTGTGCCTCACTGTGGCCACCATCATCATCAGAGTCCAAAGAGACACTGACGTGAGGTTGTATAGAGAACAGAGACCAACCTCCCAGTCACCTGTGATAAGAAAGAAAAAAGCCATACATTAATACCTGCACTATTGTATATGAAAAATCCACTAATACTCATAATAACAAAGACCAACAACTGGATTTGAAGTCAAAATTTTCCTCTTCCTTTTCGTCCAAAATAGACTTCCTCAGAACAAAACATTCAGCTCAAGACTGTTATAACAATCACTTCAAGTAAATCAAGTAAAACATGACCAGTGCAATTTACATTTTAATTAAACAATATGACACTATACTTGATAAAACAGCACATAAAAACCCAGTACACCTATCTTAAATATATTGAAATACACATTTCACTGATTAATTTAATTCTAAAGGCTTTCAACTTTTTGTGTTTTAAAAGGCATTTTAAAGTAAATGCCTCATTTAAACCAGAAGGCTTATCTTTTCTTAACTCTGACTGCCAAAGTGTTTCTATTTGTACAACTACACTCCTGTGATTACCCCCCTCTAAGATCCTTATGTACCTGCTCCAGAATGGAAAATTAAAAAAATCTACCCTGTTTGCACATGGCATTATTTTTAAATAGGGCATTATTCCGGCCCTTAACTTTAATAGAATATAAATGTTCCTTAACAAAACAGTGTCATGCTTACAAGGAGCAGGACCATAGCCTTGGCCAATACCCAAAGGACCTGTGAAAAGTTGAGGGAGAGGTAATGTCAGTATCAACACATGTTTCAGCACAACAAGGTAATGCATCCATATATCTCACATTTACAGTACCTACTGTGTTACTTGTTGTATTGGTCACATTCTAAGTATGAGAGTACAACTGAAGTAAAACCCTCCCCCAAAGAACTAAGACCTGACACCCAAATAAAAGTATGTACATTCTGACACACTGACTACTACAGTATTACAATGCTGATCACAATAAGTCTACCTGCACGCTCCTCTACTGTGGAAACTGTGGCACCCACCTCCACAATGTATGGTGTGATGGATGCCTGAGAGCTGTCATGTGTGCCTAGGTTCACTAGGAATTCCCCAATGGTCATAAGTGGTTATTCCACTGAAGGCCATCAACCAGTGATAGCATGATCCCTGGCTATATCTGCTGCCCTTCGTTGTGCAGCATGATAATGTCCATTGCATGGTGTCAAATCTGTTCATAGGCCCTGCCCTGATGGCCCATGCCATTCACATCATGGACAAGGTCTGCCCAAAATGCAGCCTACTGTTCCCTGTTTTGCCAACCCTGGACAGTAGGATGTGATGGTGTTGCCTTAGTCCTTCCAGTATAATTTCATTTTTTGCATCAGAGAAGGGTGCAAGGCATCTACGATACATGATTCCTAAAAGACAAAATAAGGGGAACACATCACAAGATCACATGCATGGAAGTACATTATGTAGAGATACAGCAAGGACAACATGGCTGGCACTATCCACTGCTTGCTCACACATGTCATACTTCACAGTGTTCAAACATACTGTGTGTGGATACAATTGAGATAGTAGCAATAGTCAATTATTCCTGTGTGTGCCATGGCAGATACTGCTGTATGATTGTACACTCAACACTCGGGTCTACTGCATTGTGTCTCCTACTGGCAAACCCCAATAATACATCATAGGAACAGTGCCACACAATTAGCAGTGTGCTATTACAACCACTATAAAGGGACAATCCAACGAGACCAGTGTGCCACAATAACAACAGACAATGCATCCTTGATGTATATAGTACATCCTGTGTAGGTGTAAGACAGCAGAAGATCAATGACATGTCATTATCACAGGTCTATGACATACTTAATGCTGTATTCCATATTCCCTGTATGTCTATTCACCCATCTGCATCCTGTTATATACAAAATCAGTTACATACCTGATGGAGTGCAGTACTTCTCTGTTGATATGTGGTGATAGTAAAGTTTTCACAAAGGCATGCTCTGTTTGAGGAAAGTCTCATATATACTGGCTCCCAATAGCAATCTACTTGCCTTTTAAACATGTTTTTCATGAGCAGGTGATTGCCTCTAAACCAATCTGTGGGTTGGAAATGCTAATTGCAGCTAACACAGTTGATTTGTGCTATCATCAGCCAATAACATGCAACCACTGTACAATATATAAGGCCTTCATCTAGATTAGGGCCCCTTTCTGGTATGTTGTGCTGGACATTACTTGGGTGAGGAGACTACATCATTGGAGAGCATAAGTCTATAGCAGAAACCTTACCATACAGATGTGTGTGCTACAGGCTGTAGCTGCTGCTGCTGGTAATAGACATAGACAGAGAGTGTGAACACTTTGGAGGACAACAACCTGTAGGATTAACTGCAGGAGCTGTGTCAGCCTTGTTGTAGAGGCAGAGCCAGAGTGAAGCTACACTTTCCACTCCAAATAAGGCATGTGTTTAAGGTAAGTATGTTAGGCAATGGTGTCACTAACAGAGTACCAGGCAATATGTTTAGTGTGTCCTTGGGTGAGCTGGGGTATAAATATAAGAATATGTCCACTATTTCAGCAACAGCCAGGTCATGTGTTACAGTCTGGTAGTAATTTGCAGAGAGAAGTATGTAAGAGTGGTACAGGATATGTACAAGGGTAGTGTGACAGGTCTGTGGTGGGAGTGATGGATGCATTTAAGGTGGAGATGGGATTACATCAGGGATCAGCTCTGAGCCCTTTTTTATTTGCAATGGTGATGGACAGGTTGACAGACAAGATCAGACAGGAGTCCCTGTGGACTATGATGTTTGCAGATGATATTGTGATCTGTAGTGAGAGTAGGGAACAGGTGGAGGTGACCCTGGAGAGGTGGAGATATGCTCTAGAGAGAAGAGGAATGAAGGTCAGTGGGACTAAGATAGAATATATGTGTGTGAATGAGAGGGAGGATAGAGGAATGGTGAGGATGCATGGAGTAGAGGTGGTGAAGGTGGATGAGTTTAAATACTTGGGATCAACAGTTCAAAATAATGGTGAGTGTGGAAGAGAGTTGAAGAAAAGAGTACAGGCAGGATGGAGTGGGTGGAGAAGAATGTCAGGAGTGATTTGTGACAGACGAGTACCAGTAAGACTGAAAGGGAAGGTCTACAAGAGGGTAGTGAGACCAGCTATGTTATATGGGTTGGAGACAGTGGCATTGACAAAAAGGCAGGAGTCAGAGCTTGAAGTGGCAGAGCTGAAGATGTTAAGATTTGCACTGGGTGTGATGAGGATGGACAGGATTAGGAATAAGTATATTAGAGGGTCAGCCCAGGTTGGAAGGTTTGGAGACAAAGCCAGAGAGGCAAGATTATGTTGGTTTGGACATGTGCTGAGGGGGGATGCGGAGTATATTGGGAAAAAGATGGTAAAGGTGAAGCTGCCAGGTAATAGGAAAATAGGAAGGCCTAAGATAAGGTTTATGGATGTGGTGAGAGAGGACATGCAGGTGGTTGGTGTGACAGAGCAAGATGCAGAGGACAGGAAGAAATGGAAACAATTGATCCACTTTGGTGACCCCTAACAGGAGCAGCCGAAAGAAGAAGAAGAAGAAGAAGAAGTAATTTGCAGAGTGTATGAGAGCAGGCCTTGTTACAAGCAAGGACTTCCAATATATATGTTAGCTGTGTAGCTATGATAATCTGCACAGTGACTTTGGAAGGATTGTGTGGTGCACTCTGATATTAGTGGCCCTCATTTGCAGTACCTGCATTGACATTCTATGTGAATGCTTATTAATGCATGACATGACATTTTACACACATATAGTTTTGCTGTAGGGATATGTGAAGTTTGTTCCTACCTGCAAGCCTGTGACCTCCATCAGTGAAAAGCAGATGTGTCATTTGAAATGCATTGTGTGGATAAAGAGTGCATGACCCAGTCATTAATTGCTGCCTTCACAATACTGTAAATTCACTTCTACGCACCACTGGATTTGAACCCAAGACTGTATGTGGCAAATATACCATTTGCAAGGTAATTAGACTGAGCTACTGAGTCACAGCTGCAGCAGGTGCATTTGCAAGATACATTTTCACACATACAGGTTGTGACATACATTTTCTACATCCATCAGTATGTGCATGGCTTTATATGGATGTATGTGTGCACCAAGGTCCCAGTTGAGCATGTATTTTGCCATTAATACCTTAGCAGGTGTCTTTCGACATATTGCTGTTGAAGGGCATATTTACCTGCTAAAAAGGCCTCTCTTACATCCATTATTATTTCTTTTTTTTTGGCTTTCTAGTTGTATACTATTGCACCAGGGTCCAAGGTACACTCCCATTTTTTATCTTTTTAATGTAATTACTTTTTAATCAAGTTTGCACAGTGTGGCGCAGTGGTTAACTGCTGAAACACGCTTAATGAGTATAACTGGCAATTACTATGTTTTCTTTAAGCTACCTCTTTTAAGTAAGAGTTGTGTGGTGAGGAAGGTTAAGGCAGTGGTCTGCAGGTGTAGTGTCTTGGGTTCAAAATATGGGACAGATGTTTATGTTGTGAGAGTGTATTGCAAGTTTAAAAAAACATATAGTCGATAGAGCTCTATTTAGCTGAGCTTAGTGAAACTGTGTGGTGCAGTGCAGTGCGCTGCACAACAATGCACTAAAAAAATATATCAAGAAAATAGGGAGATAGAAAATTGGTGAAATGGGGTGCAAGTGGGGGAAAAACATATTGAAAGACAGGTAGGGATGTGCAGGAAGGGTGTAGGAAAGAACCATAGCTATCCATTTATTGTACAGCAACAACTGTGCACTTTGACAGAATTTGTACATGACTTTGAACGCTCAACCCCAGAGAGAGAGGGGTGAGGACAACATAACTGTGTTGTCAAGCCAATTGGACCAAATTACTTGTGTCCAGTGGACATATGTGTGAAATGAAAAGTTATGTACGGAATGACATTTCTTGGGGGGACAGGTGCCCATTTTTTTTTTAAGGTGAGAGTGGAATTTTGAGGAATGGATACAGGTATGTGTGGGGGAGGTAAGTTGGGTAGGTGAGCATGCATTTGCAGACAGACAAGATAGACAAGACAGCAGACAGGGGTGGTATGTGACACACGATGGGGGTGAATACCTTGGGTAGGGATGGTGTTGTGGAATCCAAGTTCCATGTGCCTCCAGACAACAGCAGCCTGACTCACATCCCCACCCATGGGATTGTCGGCACTGACCCTTCACTGCCCTGGAGGGGGCAGTGCTGGAGGCTGGGCACCAGGGTTAAGGATGCCCTACTAGGTCGGCCAGCATGCCTTCAGTCTGGCGCAGGTGGTGGTCAAACCCACTGTAGACTATCCTGCACACCAAGACCAACAGTTCATCCTGGGTGACAACACCCCCTCCACCACCACTCTCAGAGGGGGCATGGCCCCATCCTGTGGGGTAGTACTACCCGACACTGCAGGTAGTGCAGGGGCACCAGAGGATACACCATTAGTCTGGGTCCTAGACATGCTAGGACCCAGTGCCATGGACAGTTGAGGCAAGTTAGGGGGAACAGCCGGAACCAGCCTACCTTGACATGCTGTGGTGATAGAGGTATAGCAATAGGTTAAGATTAGTAATAACCAAACCATTGTTAGTATTAACAGAATGGAACATCATTTTAATTGTTACATATACATATTAATGTATAGTATGGATAGCACAACAGTAAATAGCATAGAATAACAGTTAGTAAGGTAACAGCATGCCAGTAAGAAGTAAGCCATAAGGGCAACAAAATACTTAGTTTAACAAAGTATGTTAATAGTGAATCATAATAGCACATAGCAATATTACATCACATTTTGCAAAAATATAGTTAGTTTAACAACATCTTTTAATATTAAATCATAATAATAAATAACAGTAATAAATAAATGATGATAAGGGGTGGTGAGAGAGAGAAACAATCCATTACTGACAATGCACACTATATCCCTGAAAACACCACTACTAAATACTCTACAGGCATGTAGTGTCACTTTTGAGTACAGTGACTACAATTCTGTCAAGCTGTTAGTATGGGTCAGTATTGGCCAAACAATAACAAATGCAGGTGCACTACTACACAGAATACCTTCACAGAATGTGGACTTCTATAACTACCAAGGTGTTCTGTAAGCAGATTTGGTAATACACTGCATTCCAGGTAATCATTTTTCTGGTAATCCTGTGACAGATGAATTAGGCAGTTTTAATTATATAATATGAAATCATGACAGTTGAGAGGCATGTTTGTGTACACTACATAATCTAGATATCTGTCATGCTTTAGTTGGCAGGCATGTGAATAGAACCCAATAGCTGTGACTGCAGGGGACATCTGCAAAAAAACAAAACTTTATTGGTATTGCTGAAAACTGTCTGTGAAATGTTAGTGCAGTCATATCTGCTCATAACATGGGCTACCTCAACCATATACCATATACCATTTGTTCCTTGAGTGGAAGAAAAAGAGAGCACTATGTGATTGAATTCATTTTGCACTCTAGAGCTATTGCAGTGCTATACTTGATTGTAGTGACAGTAGAACACAAAATAATGGCATATAGCCATTCTGCATTTATTGAAACAAATCTCTTTAGGAATCAACAATGTTGTTAACATTTTATTGGTATTGCTGATAAGTGTCTGTGAAATGTAACCACAATCATATCTGTTTATAACATGGGCTACCTCACTCATATACCGTTTGCTCCTGGAGTGGGAGAAAAAGACAGGAATATCTGACTGAATTCATTTTACACTCCAGAACTATTACAGTGATATACTCGACTGTACTGACAGTAGAAAACACATGCATGGAATACAGCAATAATGTATTTATTAAAACAGATTTCTGTAGGAATTAACAATGCTGCTTAACACTTTATTGGTATTGCTGATAAACGCCTGTGAAGTCCACAAAATATCTGCCCATAGACTGGGCTACCTCAGCAATATACCTTTATTACCTGAAGTAGGAGGAATAGAGAGCATTATGTGACTGATATTGTAAACAGCCTTGGACTGTACTATGACTTAAACAGTACAGTTTGCAAGCCATTACTTTTGCATTCTACAGTTATTAAAGTGTTACAGTTGACTGCAGCAACATTACCATAGACAATGCATACAACTCTACAGTAATGGTTATGACAACACACTCCTGCTGTACACCATTTTGCTTACTGTTATTGGTATTGTTTATTGTTTATTGCAATACAATTGTTATTGTCCATTTATTGTACTACAGTTCTACTTGCCCATTTATTGTACTACAGTTTTTATGGTGTATACTTTATTGCAGTAAATGCTTTACTCTTTCTTGCTTATTGCACTACAGTTAGCATAATAAATCTGCACATAGCACACTCAAGACACAACCTGGCCAGGCGCCTGGCATGCGTCTTGATATTGTGAGCCCTCTCAGCTGCAGCTGTTGGGAGAGAAGCACACCATTATGCATACCAGTTTTGCAGACATTCAGCATGCATATTGGTAAAACAGAGAACAACATACTTCCATATTTGTGAGGCATTCCCAGCTCTAGCTTCTTGGTCCCAGGTGTCCAAGGTTCCCCTCTTTCTCCTCTTCAGGCCATCGTAATGGTGATGACATTGCTCACCTGTGTGGGGGATACCAGGTACAGTGGTGAGTTCCCTGGCTAAGTGGCCACAGGCCTCCACCTTATACTCAGAGCCCTTGAAACCAACCTGCAGCAGCCTGGGTTCATGATTTTTTACCAGGACCCCAACAAAGACCCTGGACTCTTGAACACCCCATCTCTGCACCCAAAAGCATGCACCTTCACCAGTGCCACCTGCCATATCACCAGCTGATCAGACTACAAAGACTGTTGTAGAATTCCCACCTATTGCACCTAATATAGGCTGTTTTCCTGCCCTTACATGTCACTGAGCAACATTCAAAAATCTCTGCATTGCTTAGCAGCATGCAAACCAGCTAAGTGCAGGTAAGCAGTGTAAAAACTCACACAACTGGGAGTTTAGTTCAGCTTAACACTGTGCAAACAAAATTAGCTATTAGCATGTTTAAGCAGTGCTCAGCGTAGAGCAGCAGTGCCATATTTCACAAATTTGTTTTTAAAATTAAACATATATAATAAATTAATTTACAGACATCTTATTATTACAACAGACTCAAACCCAAGACCTACTAAATATTAGGTTGCATCTCTACCCATTTAGCTACTTGGATAATACAAAAACTAGCATACCTTCACATATACTACTGGGCTACCTGTTAGCATTGCTAAGCACTGCAGCACTCCATGCAAAAGCAGTTAAATAAACCCAGACACAAATAATTAATTACATCCGGTTTCTATTCTTAGATGTCTAGCAACTGTTGGCTATGTATGTATGAGTGCTGTTCAACTCTGCAGCGCTCTGCACAGCACAAACAGCAATTAAAAAAACCTGAAAAAAACCCAAAATATTTAAAATTACAAAAATACATAATTATGATAATTAATGACATCTGGTTTCTATTTTTAGATGTCTGGCAGGTGTCAGCTGTCTATATGTAAGCACAGCTTGGCATTGCTATGCTCCGTGCTGTGCTAAGCAAACATGCAAAAAACGGGAACAAAAATTAAAATACAATAGTACACAATTGTCTCAATTCACAGCATTTCAACAGTAGCGAGAAGCAGCACAGGCCATCCACAACCACTGGTGGACTCTACACTTCTCCATACACCAATTTAATAACTCTGTTCCTATGCTTTCTCTTCACAGCGTGCCATCATTAATATGCATGGCGTGTGCTGCCGAGGGGGAACCTTGGACGTGTACATGGATACATTCCATGTAGGCTCTTCTTTATTAAATCCTGGAGATTGTTTTTTTATATTGTAGTAACCTTATGGAACTGTATTTGAATTATCTAAATTATTTGTGATTAGTTCTGATATACTGTATAACTTTTTTAATGCATACTGTATATTCCTTTTTTCAGGCTTTTTTCCCAAGGCCCCCATTGATAAAGGATCAATATTACCCAGTTGGACATTCCCAGTAAACAAATGCAAATAAATAAATAAATGAATAAAGAAATAAATATGCGCTTATATGCATAAAAACATATTCAAAATATTTGCTTTTCTTAAGCATCTTACATAACCCACTGCTCTTCTCAAAATTTTCAAAATTCTTTAACCATATTTTCCCAAAATGGTTCCAATATGATTCTGTCTCTTGATTTTTTATTCTATCCCCTTCTTCCCCTTGATTTTCCTAATTGTCCTTTCTTCTTCCCTTAAAAGGTGACTATAGTTGAAAATCCAGCAAGTCCTAACCCGTAAGAGCACTTCTATGTCTTAACAGTTTTTGGTTCTCAATATCATTTTATTATTGATAAGCAAGGTGCAAGTGTTAAAAATGGTACATTACATTGGGTAGAATCATTTTTGAAGTATTAGTAAAGACAGTAAGACAGTGTACCTTCCAGCTCCATCTTCCATGGAGTTACAATATCTGCTATATTAGGTTACAGCAATTTAACTCAATAGGGGATTCTCATGCCTCTCTGATCTTAATTCCAAAGCATTTTGTCCTCACCTTTCTACTCACAATGTCCTTCATTACTGCAGAGAATGATCTCCCCAACTTAACACGCAATGTCTTCTGCTAATTACACTTGCGTGTGGAATTCCTCTTAAAGTCTTCAAATATTTGACATACTTCTGAAGGTAAATCTTGTCCATCTGAAACTTACATGCATTCATTGGTGAAATGCCTGAAAAGTTTCCAGTTTCTAGGAGTTCTTTCTAAAGATGCATTGACCCTCTAAGCTAACTCCTCAATAGCCAACAAAAAATTCTCGGTCAATGGGGACTATTCCCATTTTGATTTCCATTTTTGAAAATTGACTATTATTAATAGCCGAAGATATGTTCTACTGATTACAGAGTGCCTTGTTACAATCCTAAAACCTTTTACCAATCCCCACACTTGATATTGCCTTAAACAAGAATTCCTATTTCATTGAATCAAATGCTTTGTAGATAATAAAAAAAAGATGAAACCCACATTAAATCAACCTTCTCTATACATTTCATTCAAAAACAAGCTCAAATCTCACAAAACACTGTCAAGTATGCACAGTATTACAAATCATCTTGGATCTTTACTCACTAACTTTGGAATCAGAGACTCAAGCTTGTATAACAGAACCCCTACCTCATACTTGGTCACAGGTAGATAATAGGCAGTTGGTCAATACATTAATCTTGCTTGGCATAGCTGAAATTTCCAATTGCCCCAAAGTACTGTCTGGTTAAGCAGTTTTCTCAAGGTCACATAGTAGGCAAAATAAATCTGAGGGTGTTAAACCCTATACGACAGGAAATAACTCATTAACAGCTCTTAGCCTTCACCTTCTGTGCTAACTGCTAGCAATTCAGCATTGGTGTTTATTAATGAAAATGAATAATAATGAACTTGGTTCACCTTGTTCTCTCCAGGACTTGGAAAAAAAATAACTTTTCTCTAGAAAATTACCAGGCAATACAGAAGATATCCCAAATTTGTTAAAGAGCTTTATATAGGCCAACACATCTCATTCTACTGTTCTGTGGTATTTATTTCCCAACCATGTTCTTATGATAATTTGGCCTCTTCCAGATTCTGCAGGGCATCCTTAAGTTTTTTTTTTCTTCATCCTACTAACACATCTGTTTCTTTCAAAGACATGAGAACCCTGTCACAGTCTCCCTGCATATTGCAAATTATGCTGAGATACTTTCCTGACCTAAAATGATAAATGTCTCTATAAAAAAATTTCATTACCTTCATACCTTCAGAACTGTAACTAGGTCAAATGTTGGTCCCCTGAATGGAGCTCCCCCTCAACCAATCAACTAACTAAAGCCGAGGACCAAAAAAGTAGGTCACATGCTAACTTCTACTAAAGGAATATTAATACTTTCATTCACAGCTCTTAGTTATTCTCACAAGCGGTTGTGTACTCATTTAATAGCTCTTTACTTTTTTCACACACTGACTGTCATCTAAGCATTTGCATGCATACTCTATGGTCAGGAACCAGTTGGCATCTCTTCAAACCTATGATCATACCCCCTAACAGCTTTCAGCTGAGGAACCTGTCCTTTTTTCATGCCTTCACTGAAGATCTAATTCCCTTACCAGTACTTGCGCTGCTGCATATAATATTTCATTATGGAGTTTTAAGAGCCATAATTAAACTTTCTCTCTTCCACTTTCTTTGTTTCCAATGCACAACCTTACCCACCTTTACCCCATATTAACAAAAAAATCTTATTTTCTAGTCTTCCTCATTTTATCAGCGTTTCTCAGTTTCCATAACCATTACCTTGGATGATTCAATATGTGTATAAATATGCTCTAACTTTTTATCAGCTAAACAGCTATCTTCCTTCTTGTGCAAAAGTCACAAATGTTGTTTCCACTCTTTTAGCATCAACCCCTTCTATTCTTCTCTTGTACCTTTCTTTTCTAGTGAGTACTCTTTAACTGTATATTTAATAGTGACCCACTACTGAGGGGGTCATTAAAATCCCTTCATTTTGTTTTTCTTGCTGCAGACTCTTTGAAAGTGATGCAAACATTCTATTTCTTTATGATCCCATAACTACTCTTTCCACATCCAAAAGCAACTCTTTTTTTCAGCAATAATCTTTTCAGCAATAATTTAACATCTGTATGGTCCAGTATGCTTTGTTTCCTAATATTAGTTTCAGGTATATCAATCAGTACTTCTTCATGTACCAAAATTATATCCAACCTACTTCCCAGCATATCCTCATTATCCCAGAATCTAGGTGATCTCTTTACCAGCATCACCTCAACCCACCAAATGCTCCCATCTAGAGAGAGCACATGCCTTTTTTTTACTGTTGCACCATCCTACTGAGCTACTTTTATATAATTGGGTTCACAATAACAGTAATATCCCCTGTGATAATCTCCTTCACAATTTTGAGGAGTTTGTAGCTCCCACTGTTCTTGAAAATCTATAAGAAAATAAGGATTATAATACTAAGGAATGTGGGTACAGGCTAATTTCCACTCCAGCTACTTAATCATGACTCCAAAAAAATCAACAAATCCATCCTGTCCTCTCAAACAGTTTGTAATTGAGGGTAAAGAGATCTGACAATAATGAAGTGGAAGTTAATGGATAATAGCTACAGTCATTCCTCCACATAAGGGAGGACCTTTCACAAACCCAGGAAATTATAGACCATAAGTCTGACCGGCCTCACGTGCAAAGCCATGGAATGACTTATCATGGAAATCATCAATAAGGACACAGGAAAGTACAATTGTGTAAGTTAAACTTACCATAACAGTAGATGTTTGAATGATCACTGCTGCAGTAGCCTTAGCTATATGGGTTATATCCTACCAAGGATGTAACAGCCAGCCAGCTTCCAAAGCTTCAGGGCACCTTCCACACTCCCAAACTTGACTAAAAGACAAGTTTGGGTGTGAAGCCCTTCAGAGCTTTCCTATCAGCAAGAAGAAGGAGGCTGTGCCCTGAAAACAATGCTAGGAATAACAAAAAATAAATGGTCACACCCTGGCGTAAAAACACACCAAACAACAAGGGGGATGAAGGGAGGGAGTGGCTACTGCAGCAGCGATCATTCGAACATCTACTGTTATGCTAAGTTTAGCTTACACAACTGGGCTATGTTCATCATATTAACTAGTGTTGCAGTGGCCTTAGCTATATGGGTAGATTACCTTAGCTAACTACATTTGAGAGGTGGAAAGATAAGAGTCCATGAGCCTCTAGAGAGTAATCCCAACAAAGCTTGATCTGGAATCAAGATTATAGTGCTTTGTAAATGTATGCATAGAGGACCAAGTAGCAGCTTCTAGAATGCTTCTACAATCCAATCCTTTCCAAAAAGCCATAACTGAAGTTAAAGCCCTGGTAGAGTAGGCCTTAACCTTGCCTGGAATAATTTTATTATGGTGAGTATAATAAAAGTTAATAGCCTTAGACAACCATTTGTAAATAATCTGTTTTGACACAGGTTGTTCCTTCTTCTTACCTTCACCGGAAATGAACAATTGATCCAAATATCTGAAAGATTTAGTCCTGTCAAGATAGTACCTGAGTTGTCTGTGGGCATCCATCGTATGGAGTATCTTTCTCTCTCAGTTTTAGATTCAAGAAGGAAAATGAGGAGATGGATAGAGTGGCTTAAAGTAAACTTGGATACCACTGTAGGAACAAAGAAGGATTACTTCTCAAAGAAACCCTGTCTGTATAGAAAATAAGAAAGGGTTGGCTCACCATAAGAGCTTGCACCTCAGTTAACCTTCTTGCAGAGGTCTGAGCAATCAGTAAAACTGTTTTCCATGTTAAGAATCTCAAGTCAGTCAGATTAGCTTGTTTAAATAGAGCAAGTGTTAGTTTCTCTAACACAAAATTAAGATCCCAAGGAGGGGGCTACTGGTTTTATTGGAGGCCTCTTTTGTAAAGCACCTTTCAAGAACATTTTGACATGAGACTGCATTGAAAGAGGAGGATCCATGGGCAGATATGCTGAAATGGCTGATACATTAGCCCTGGCAGAGAATTAAGAAAGACCATAGGATAGTAACTCACTCAAATATTGTAGATCCAGAGTACAGTTAGTATGAAATGGGGTTCTGGTTATGTTGTTGGCACCAACTAGAAATAATATATGATTTTCAACTAGCAGGGTTTCATGACTCCATTAGTACTTGAAGCATGTCCTCAATAAGCAGGTGCATAAAAGTAGATAAAACCCTGTGACACTGCCAGCCCAGCTATCTGGAATTTTGTGGATAGTCATGTGTCATTTGTGCACATTAATATGATTCATATGCTTGTCTTACAAATGTAAGAGAACTATATGTTATGTGCAAAAGTGTGTGTTGAACTATATGTTATGTACTGAGCTTCAAGAATGTGTCCACAGAGTACCCTACTGGAAAAGAACAGACATATATATAAACCATATAGCTGTGCAAATGTATGTTTTAATAGGAGAAGCTGGAACATACAGAGTTAACTTGCAAAACTTCAAGAAAATAAGTGTAAATTGTTTTACAATTCTGTTATCTCAGTTTCAGTGCAGCAAGCAGACAAAATGTCTAGAGCTAGAGGTTTTCCTGTTGTCTTGAAATAGAAATAAGTACTAGGTTTCAAATATAAAAGTGTTTATATTGCCCCATGACTTCCTAGCAACTGCACAGTTCTGAGAGATATGTACTTTTGGCACAGAGGTATTAAATTCTAAGTATCTGTTTAGCCTGGGAACTGAAGTCAGGTGACAAAAGAGTGATGTCATCCAAGTTAACCCAGCAGTAGTGTTGATTATTAATTTAAGAACTCTCTCAGAGAAAGTCTGTGCATTTTGTATCTTGTCTTGGACCTAGAAACATCCATTCATCTTTATCTGCATTTGGCTTGCTAATAGTAAGTAACTAGGGTACAGTGATATCTCTTAGATATAGATAGGAATATAGTAAAGATTAGTTTCACTGTTTTCTGTATTTATTTGAGACTGTCCTGCAATGTTGTTTTAAAATATTACCTGTGATTCTGAACTCTGCAGTTGTGTGTTGTTTGAATACTGTCTTGTTCTTTTATTATTTATTATTAATATATTTAAACCTATCTTTGTGGCTGATATTTGTGAGACATATTTAATCTCGTAGAGTACTTGTACTTATATTTGGTGACACTGTACAGGCCACTCCTAAATAACCTTGAAAGTCTTGGTCACACTTAATTTGGATATTAGTAACATTACACAGTAGGATTCGGCACCCTTTGTAAGGGCCTTAGTGTAGCCAATAACTAGTGGTTGGTGGCAGTGATAACTACCTTATAGTATGGGCAGAAGGGGGCATGGCTAGTAAACCTGTGCCAGCCTTCACCAGGAGTGCCTGTGTGTTTGTATATAAATCAAATCTAAAAATGTGTGTGTGTGTGTGTGTGTGTGTGTGTGTGTGTGTGTGTGTGTGTGTGTGTGTGTGTGTGTGTGTGTTTGTGTGAGCTACTTGGGCAGGGACATGAAGCACTGGTTAGACAGAGAGGGTGCTGGAGGTTTTGGCTTGACCACTCTGCTGAGATCTTAACCGTATAGCTGTGTCAGTGGGGAGTCTTATTGGGGATCTGGAGAAAGAGGGAGAAACCAGCCCCCAGACCAACTGTAATCTCTGTGTACTCTTAAGGGAAATTGTACTTTACTGTGTCTGTACTTGTCATCCTCCCAATGTATACATCCCTCACTGGTGATAGTGGTGAAGATTGAGGTTCCTTGATTACTGGGCCAGTGCAGGGGCATCACAGACCCTATCATCCAGACAGTCAGTTGAAAATGATTGATGTTGGGGTGTATCAAACATCCCTGTTCTTATGTGAGTAGATCCACTCAGTAAGAAGGCTTGTGATAATTGCCCATGGCCTTTTCCAAAAGAAGGGAAAACCATGATTGCCTGAGCCAGAAGGGAGACAACACAATGATCTTGGGAGATTTCTTCTGAATCTTTAGAAGTACCCTGGATATTAGTGGAAAGGGTGGAAAAGCATACAAGAACATTCTTGTCAAAGGAAAAGAAAAGGCATCTGTCTTTGAAGCCTTCTTCCATGGAGTCCTGGAATAGAATCCTGCCAGTTGATTATTTAGAGAGGAGGTGAAGCGGTTTGCTTGAGGAACTCCCCACAGATGGATCAAGTCTTGAAAGACCACCTGATCCAGTTTCCATTTTTGAGGGTCTGCCTGGTCCTGCTCAGCATGAATGCTACACACTTTTGCTCTTACAGAATGCAGGATGCCTATAGAGTAAAAGTGTGGTGTGAAAAGCTATATACCAAGCTAACATGGCTAGTCTGCAAAGGGGGTAAATCCTGGTTCAGACTGTGGTATTGTTTGTAACCACTTGAAAGGGTTTCTTGGACCAAAGATGGTTCACCGAGTTGTGTACCTTGATCAAGGCAAGCATCTCCTTGACATTTATATACTTGCATTTGTCCTTAATGTCCCACACCCCTTGCACTTTTATCTCTCCTGAAACTGATCCCCAAGCAAAGTTTGAAGCTCTGGTGGTGACTGGTTTGGAGTAGGAAGGGAGAAGGGGAGACCTAGATTTGTGGACATCTGTTGTCTCCACCTAAAAATTTTTCTTCTGACAAAGCCCAGCACTGTGATTTGAAAAATACAAAGTGTGTCGCTGCTGGGACCAAAGAGATTTCAAATGCATTGTATCTTTCTTATTTGGAGTATTGCCAGGGGTATCATGAGAATCAAGAATGCCATGAAACCCAAAATTCTGAGGTATTCCCTCACAATGACCAAAGTGTGAGTGGAAAACCAATGACACAGATCTACATAAGGATTTATTTTTCCTGTGGAAGAAAAGATCTTTGAACTGAGGTGTCTAGCTGAGATCCCAGGAAAAAATCCTGTGTGAAGGATACAAGAAAGACTTATGTGTGTTCTTTTGAAGTCCCAGCTTGTGTAAGAGATCTCCCACCCAAAAGAGAGATTCCTGGCACTTTGAATAGATGCTGGAGAGATAAGCAAGTTATCTAAATATGGAAAAATGTAGATACCCTATAGCCTGTAATGAGCTATAACTGGAGCTAGACACTTTGTTAACACTCTTGGTGGAGTGGATTGTGCAAAGGGTCAGAGAATGGCCAGACACACAAAACTTTAAGAAATGTCTGAAGTCTAGATGAATAGGGATGTGATGATAAACATCTTTTAAGTCTAGTGCTGCCAGGAAACTTGAAAGAGGACGAAGAGGTTATACGTTGTGAATTTTGAATTTGAGCACTATCACAAACAGGTTTAGCAAAGAAAGATTCAGAACTGGTCTCCAAGCATTTTCTTTCTTTGGTACTAGGAACACCCAGGAATGAAACACTTTCTCTATCTGAGAAGGAGGAACTGATTCTATTACTACTTAAAATAGCATGTGATGAAGAACTGGTGAAAACAAGAGTCTGATCTGGAAGAATTTCCTCCCCCTGCCATCTGTAACCTTGATAAATGATTTCCAGAACCCATTTGTCTGAAATAATCTGTTGCCAAAGAGAAAAATAAAGGTTTAGACTTTTTGGAAGAAACAAAAATAGGCCAGGGTGGGAGGGGGTCATGATATCTCTTGGACAGTCATTCAAACTTGTTGGACTGACCTTGGTTTTGGGAGGGTTAAGACTTCTTTTTGGAACCTCCTTGCCATTTTTTTCTTAACTTCCTGTTTACCTGTATTTTGTTGAGAATATTTGTTCTGTTTTTGCCAAAATTGAATGAAGATATACAAAATCCCTTGGAAAATGTGGATAAGTAGGGCTGAAAAATGTTAGAGATTCCCAGGATCACCTTGCCCTTTTCATCACACTATTGGATCATTTCTGCAGCAGAGGGGTGACTCACTAAATCACTATCCAATGAAGAATTTAAAATCTTATTTTCATTATCATTTAGGAGGTTCTGAAGCAGATATTCTTCACAAGAAGAAACTGCAGATAAAATATTCTTCATACTGTCACAATTTGTCAGAACAAACTTTAACATATGACCTTGACAATTCAAAATTCTGAAAATCAGAGTTGCATAAGTATACACGTTTTCCTCATACCTATCAATAATTTTCCCATCCTTTTCAGAAAGAGTAAGATTGGAATTAAGTGCTTAGCAGCAGCGGGATCAATTAAAGCTATAACGGCTCGGACAGGTTTAGGAATATTGTATGACTTTAGACTGAGGAACAGCATACATCTTATCTTCCTTTTTTAATGGCAGCTGGCTGACTATCAGGGAAAGTGCAGCAGTAACATACACATCCTCTAAAGCAGACAGAACAGGAAGAATGGGTACAGGTTCTGGAAAAACCTTCTGTAATAACTCATAGTATTTTCTGAAGGTCTGAGAAACCTCATTGTTCACTTACTGTAAACACTGTCACATTCTAACAATAGTCTAGCAGAAAAACAATACACCACAGGGAGAATGATAAACTGAGCTCACCACTGAATCTGAATTAGAAATCTGAGGAAAAAACCCTGTACCTGTCCCTGCATCTTTGTGTTCAAATTCGGAATCTTGAATTTCTTCAGAGAAAGAAGAATTTCTCATTCTTTTACCAGAAACTACTTTACAAGAAGGATCAGTAGCCTGAATTAAACCTTGAGCCAGACTCAGTAAACTACTGCTATCCAAAGAAAAGTCAAAAGGAGTAGTAACTGTGTTACTAATGACAGCAGCAGCTTTGCTAGGGATGGGCGCAGTATTCTGACACAACAGGGAAACTTTCCCTGTTCCCTGTCCCAGGACCAACAAGAGTGGGTCTCCCTTAGCCAGTGAGGAGACCCCAAAATCCACAGAGGACATGGCTAACCCCTAGCCTATAGTGACTGTAAGTTCTACACCAGAGGGATCTGGGGTAAAAGATGTGTAGTCTGAGGTACAACAAATGGCCACAGCAAAGTGATCCACCTGCAGCGGAGATACATTGCTAGCTTGTTGTGACTGGAAGAAAGACTGACCTTGGGACCAGTAGTCTTTTCCATGGGCAAGCCAAAAATTATGCCTCTTTCCCAGGGGAAAACAAGCAACAATTGGTGGTAAACACTACTAGTCAACAAAAGTTCTTTTGGTGACCAAAAAACCCAGTAAAAGCACTATAAAACACTATGCCAGTCCCAAAAAATAAAATAAACATAATGTCTATTCAGAAAAAAATGTCCTAGCTACTTAACTCTGCTTTTAAACTGACAGAAAAATATAGTGCTCCATTTGAACATATGTTAGAGTCTCAAGACAGTCCATTAAAACAGAACATTCCTAGCTTTAAAATAAGTAGTAAAACATTAACAAAATTAAATGAAAGGAAGTTTTTTTCTCACAGAGGGAACTTATATGTTCAGCAAAGGAAAGCACAAGCTGACCATCTATCATTGAAAAGCCTCAGAGGAATGTACTCTTTGACAGCAGTAAAGCTCCGAATGACTTCATACCCAGGCTTATATTTTAGTTAGCTCAGCTTTAACTGTTTAACAGTTTGTGCATAAAGAAGGTTCCCTCAAGCTTTGGAAGCTGTCCGACTAGTCTATCCGTGGAAGAGTATAACCTATATAGCTGAGGCTACTACTGGGATCAATATAATGAACATCGTCCAGACACTGGACCCATCTTAGTTTGTATTCATCAAGGGCAGGTCATGCTTACTCAACCTTAATGATCCTTTTGAAAAGGTCACCAAAGCAATGGATGAAGGTAAATGGTACACACCACGTACCTCAACCTGGCCAAGGCTTTTGACACAATCCCCCACTCAGGCATAGTAAAAAAGCTAAGTACACTCAGGCATAGTATAAAAGCTAAATAAACTTGGAATATATCCCTGTGTCACCCAACTGATTGCCAGCTAGCTCTCAGACAGGACACAGGTGATCAAAATAGGGAAAGCTACTCCACAAGGAGACCAGTCACAAGTGAAGTCACTGAGGGTTCAGTGCTGGGATCTCTTCTGTTTGGCATCCGCTTCTGTGAAATAAAAGCCAACACCAAAGGGCTGTTCTGCCTAAGTATGCAGATGACTGCAAGCTAGAAGTAGTCACTGAATCTCCAAATGACTTGACCATCCTACAGGAAGGTTTGTCCCAAACAAATAACTGATGCCAAAATCAAATCCTGAATCAAAACATCAAAAAATGCTTTGTTGTATTCTTTGGGAAGTCAACTAACCTAAGAAACTACCAGACTGACAATATTTCCCTAAGAGCTGACCCACATGCTCAGGATTTGGGAACTTATATAGATAGTGACCTAACTTTCAGCCAACACGTGTAGACTGCCATAAGAAAGCTCTTCTATATTGTGCAGCTTATAAACAAAGGGGTTGTGTCTTGATTTAGAGACAGAAGAGATAAATTAGAATGCCTATCTCTTCTCTTCTCATCTCTTCTGTTTTGCATGATGCAAAGAGACTGGCATTTGATTTAATTATTTTTTCTGTTTCTTGATGTCATGTGATCAGCTGAAATTTAATAACATTGTTTACTCTTTCAGGCATAAACAAGCACAGTCATGTGCCTAAGCATACTTAACATAAAACATAACTAATAATACAAATGCAATAGGGTAAACTACATCCCCTTATACAAACATGATGAACTGAAATACCTTGCTTCACTAGGACATGTTACTCGGCAGGATGGTGTTAATAAATACATTGACCCCTTTGACTGTTTCTACCCTTTGAACTGATTTTTCTCATAACTCCAACACATTCATTAGTGGGTCTGAAGTAAAGTAAGAAGAGCAGCATTGCAAAAGATTAGGACAGCATAACGTATGGCCTCTTCCACGATGTTTCCACTTGTCCTAGTCATTCAGTGAGGGTCACTCCTCCCAGGGCTAATATCATAAGAAGGTGTAAGCTACATGACCTATAATCAATGTTCACTGCCCCAAAATGTGTGGAATTGCTGATCACAGATAAAATGATACTATAAATGTTGGTGTTAATGAAGAGTACTTACCTATACAATGTGGTTCCAAATATTACTGAAAGACTGGAGTGTCTTTACAATAGAAACTATACAGATACTTGTTCTACAGGACATATCCCTGATGTCTAAAAGATCCATGTTATTATCTCATTGATGAATATTACCTCACAATATGCCTTACAATAACTATAGAAGTAGTAGATGTAACATACAGAAAGCTTCTGATCTACTCTGCCATGTATTAGAAAATAGAGATGATGTATAATTTAAGAAATGATCATTTGGCATGCCAGAATCTGATGTTAGACATGTTATTTAGTGTGTGAAGGCCAGTGGAAGTCTGCATGGCACTGTACTGTGCTATACACTGCTGTCTTATACAGGAGAATGTGTTGTGATGTGTGTGTTGTTTCTTAAATTACATCCCACAAAGCTGTTGTACTCGTATCATCCTTAATGTTGCAGTTCATAAAAGGATATTATACAACACTTCACTCCTTCAAGATATAACTCAGTAAGAACAGTAAATAAATTCAAAGTAAAATTAAAACATTTGCCTCAAGTTTACTGGACCTTAAGAGTATTCATGAGAAACAGTTCAAGTAGAGGAAATAAAATATTGTCTGCTTGTGAGGTAGATGTTTTTGTGGTGGTTCATTCTCATGCATGCATGTGCATTCTGAGATGGCAACAATACAGGGGCACTTCTGATGAGTTCTGGATCAGTTTGGTATACATGATAAGTAATAGTGTATAAATCAAAACCAACAGCATCAACAAGTTGATTGTAAGGCGGAAGGGTATCCCTTAAATTATACACACATCACTGTGTACCCCAACAAATACAGCTTCAGTCATCAGGTACTACAGTGAAACTCCATGTGGGGAGAGGGAAGGACCATAATGTACCCCTGAGAACCCCTGAGAACAAATCAGAAGGATCAAGTGTTGTGAGGTAGCAATGCTAACCATTAAATTGTTGTGCTACCCAGGTACAGATGATTTTCACCTGGCAAGTAATATTTTATTTCTTTAACATGGTGTGTTATGTGATTAGGATAGTGCCGTGACTCATTATATTGCCCTATTAAAAGTAGACTTAGGCAGTTACTGTATATATTGAAAACACCTGCCTTGTTTTATTTTCAGTTAATAAGGAAGGGATAATTTTCTTTGACTGCCTGTGCGAAGACCCCTCTCTACCTAAGGCCAGTAATCATAGAGCCCCAGTCCTCACTACTGGTGAAAAGTGGTCACAAAAAACAGGAATAGAGTTACACAGCATATCAAATGCAGCTCTCTGCATCAAATATAATTTCCCCCAAGAGCACACAGGGAACACGCTCCACTGGGACTGGACTCTCTATTTATCCAGATCCCAAACAAAACCCACATTGGAGCACTGTGTCCCAGTTCCAGATATCTCTCACACACACACACACACACACACACACACACACACACACACACACACACACACACACACACACACACACACACACACACACACACACCTGGGAAAAGCTTACACAGTTTCACCAGCTGTGTCCCCTTTCTCCTGACTACAAGGTAAATTGCTGCCACTAGCCAGATACTCTAAGGCTCTTACAAAGGGTAACCAATTATATTGTGTTAAATTAATACCGATATAAATGGTAGACCAGCCAAAATGAAAAGGTATAAACATCACCCCCCACCTTTGAAGACTCAAGCAAGTTTTTCAAGTGACCCTGGATAAAGGTTGCTTGAGAGAAATGGGTCTATCTAGGAACATATTAACCTATACCCTTTCTTGAGAATCCATCTGTATTCGTATTGCTGTTATCTGGATTGGCTAATTCAGGGGGTCCTCCCAAATATGTTTACACCTTTTCATTTTGGCTGGTCTTTTAGAGAATACTTTTAATATCTTGAGAGTACATGTGCTTATTTTAGTGACACTGTGGCCACTCCAATAAGCCTTTCTGCTTCGGTCACAATACCATTTATATCAGTATTAATTTGACATAATATAATTGGTTACCCTTTGTAAGAGTCTTAGGGTATCTGGCTAATGGATAATAAAATAGAAAACAGGAGAATACTTAATATTTAGTTACAATAAATAACAGAGTTTTCAGTCACAGGAAATGTAAAAATAACACAGTTGGACAGAAACTCACAGACGCAGAAAAAGGAATAATACTAAACTAATCTCACTGTACTTTTCCTAACTGAACTAAAAAGAATCTGTCCCTAGTTAACTCACTTAATATCGCAAAGCAAGAGATACTGCTGAGATGCTCACTTGTACTAGGCAAAATGAGATACTACACACTGACTGAACCTCACGACTAAAACTGAACAACTGAACAGTGATAACTGACATAGATCTTTTATATCAAGTTCTAAAGAAAAGCAAACTACAAACAACAAGCTGCTGCTGCCAGATTTCTGTCATTCACCTGGTTATAGAATAACATCACATCTAGTCACCTGACTCTGGGACAATACACATTCAGAACTCTATTAAGATTATGTTGCAGCATTTTTAACATAAGCAACTTTTACAAATACATTTTTAATGCAAACATCTGTACAAATAAATGTGGCACTCAAATGGCATCAAATTATTTACAAAACTTCAGCCAGCCATGCTGGCATGTGCAACACATGCAATGTCTTACTTCTTGTGGTATAGCTGGCAACACCTCACAACATCACATCAACCCCCAACCTTTGAAGATTCAAGCTAGTTTTTCAAGTGACCCTGGAAAAAAGTTGCTTGAGAGAAATGGGCCTATCTAGGAACATATTAACCTATACCCTTTCGTGAGAATCCATCTGTATTGGCATTGCTGTAATCTGGACTGGCTAATACAGGGGGTCCTCCCAAATTCCCTTTAAACTTTTGAATGCCTGCTCAAAGGCTGGGGTCCACACTACCTTATCTGGCCTGCTTTTCCTTGTCAGGTCTGTGAGGGGAGCAGCTATTGTTCTATAACTAGGAATGACCTTTCTATAGCACCCGCTGTCCCGAAGAATGCTCTCACCTGCTTTTTGGTAACAGGGGCAGGCCATGCCTAGATAGCTTCCACTTTGGCAGGTTCTGGCCTAATCTTCCCACTTCCCACTCTATGTCCCCAGTAGGAGAACTCTGCTTTACCTACCTGACACTTACTGGACTTAATAGTCAACCCTGCTCTTTGCATTCTGCCAAAGACCAACCTGACATGCTGAGGCTTCATTATGTTAACTCAGTACAATCTGTGCCTCTGCCTCCTGCCAAGCAGGTTTACCATATAATTAACATCACTGACCTTCCATACCACTTTGAAGGGTCCCACCCAAACTACCTGCAGCTTATTGTTTTTGACAGGAATGAGCACTATAAGCTACTGTCCCACAAAATACTCTCAGGCTCAACCATTCTTGTCACACCAGACCTTTTTCTGCTGTTGGGATCCTGCCAGATTCTCCTGGACCAAGCTCATGAGCTCCCTGAGCATTGTCCTGAGGTTTAGGACATATGCCACGGCAGATTCCTTGTAGGATTCACACTCACCATCCCACTCATCACAAATCAAATCTAAAGGCCCTCACAACCTATGCCCATACAGTAATTCAAAGGTGGAAATCTGTGGATTCCTGGGGTACCTCTCTGTATGCAAAGAGTAGATGGAGTAAATATTTGTACCACATCCTCTTAAACTTGTCTGCAAAAACTCATAACATGGTCTTTATTGTTGAGTTCAGCATCTCCACAAGACCATTAGCCTAGGGATGGTAGGGGGTGGTCTTTAGATGCTTCACCCCATAGAGCTTCCACAGGCAAGCTAGCAGGACTGACATAAAATTGCCAGCTGTGTCAGTCAGTATTTCTCTCAGGAAACCTACCCTTCTGAAAATCTCTAACAAAGCATTTGCTACCCTCTCTGCTTTGATGGAGTACAGAGCCATCACCTCAGTGTATCTAGTAGCATAGTCTACTACAATCAGGATATACTTCTTCCCTGTGGATACTCAGAGGCCACACAATATCCATAAATACCCTCTGAAATGGTTTCTCAATCACAGGCAAAGGCATCAACAGATCTTTGGACTTGTCTCTTTCCTTTCTTACCTTTTGGCACTGATCACAGGTCCTGCAGTAGTCTGTTATATCTCTTGCAATTCCAGGCCAATAACAATTCTGCATAATCTGATTCTTGGTATGCTTTATACCCACATGACCTGCAAAAGAAATGTTGTGCTTTGGCTAGAAATGCCAGATGGTAGGCTCTGGGCACTATCAACTGCTGTATATCTTTGCCATCTAGCACTCCCTCAGGGATCCACTCTCTGTAAAGTAACCCTTTGTTCCATTATACAGACTCCCCTTTTCCTTGAGCATCAGGTGCATCTTTAGCTACCTCCCTCAAGCCTCGTAAAGTAGAATCTGAAAGCTGAGCCTGTCTCAACTCTATCTTTGTAACTCCTCCTAGTTCTCCTTTCACAGAAAGCTTAGTATCTTTTGACAGCAGTTTCTCACTGACAACCTGGGTACTACCACTGACCTTCATCCTTGCAGTCACCCTGTCACAGGAACATCAGTACCTACCAGCAGCTGTGGTTCACTTTCATACTCACTGCTACCAGGTCGCTCCCTCCCTGAAATAACCACATCACCAGCCCCAGCTTCAGACACGGGGTCTGTCTGCGTCTCCCCAGGCTACCAGACCTACCTGTCTGTCTCCAAGTCTGACTGTGTGTAACTGCATGAGCACAAGGTATTACATCATCAAAATCATTCCCTATTAAGACATCTACAGGGATATCCTCAAACACACCTACTTGCTTGCTTCCTTTTTTACCCTCCCAGTCAAGGTGAATCCTGGCCAAAGGCATTTAGAATGGGGTCCATCCTTAAGCTGTGACTGGAGTGGACTGCCCAAGTAAGTAAAGTACTGCTCCTATTTAACCACTGCAGGCTTCACAATGGTTATGTCAGAGGCTGTGTCTCTCTTAGCAGTGGCCTGTCTTCCATCCACTAAGATAGGATACAAACTCCGGTGATAGTTTGGTACCCTTGTTGTTTCCAGAGAACTTATTACTGGCACACTGTTATTCCTACTTGCTGGCTCCCTCACCTTTTGTTCCCAACTTTGCTTCAGTGGACATTTGTATGCTACATGGCCCAACTGGTTGCATTTAAAACATCTAACCATTGATCCTGGCCATGTACCTGAACTAGTGGTTTCCCCTGTTACTGGTAGACTCTGTTGGGGTCATTTAGGCTGCCCACCATGGGTTACCTCATATCCATGTGCAGCACTGGATACCCCCTTCTTGTGCAGTGATGCCCTCTTTGCTAAGTAGAGATCCCCTTTTCTCCCCAGTTCATCTACAGAGTTACACTCTTGGTTTGCCAACCAGATTCTTATGTCCTCAAGCAAAGTACTAAGGGCTTGCTCCCTCACCAAAAGGTCTACCAGCCTTTCACAAATGGTGACTTGACAACCACTCACCCACCTATGAAACTAAGTGAGTAACTCAGCAATATAATCACATACACTTTCATTTGCCTTGTGTCTATGCTCGCAAAACTTTTCTTTTGTTAAGCTTCAGGTGTTAACTTAAAACAGTCTAGTAAACATTGTTTTACTCTAGCATAGTTTAAACAATCAGTATCAGACAATTTAGAAACATCAGTTACAGCTTTACCATGGAGTAAAGGGTCAGGAACTGTACCCAGAGCTCTTGGTCAACTACTGTTTACATGCTCTTTCAAATATATGAATAAAACAACAAATTCATCCTCTCTCTGCAAATTGTGGAAGAAATTTACTGACCTTTATTGCTTATGGGGCCTGGTTATTCCCTTCCCCATTACCTCCATGACCCTGACGAAGAGTCAACAGCTCCCTCTTCTGTTGTCACTGCTTCTCTTTTTCTTCAGCCTCCCATTGACACAGTCTCTCATTTTCTTCAGTCTCCAAATGTTTGGCCTCCAGTTCATGCTGATGCTGCTTCTCCTTTTCTTCAGCATCCAAACACCACAGTCTCCCATTTTCTTTGATCTCCATATTCCACAGTCTCTCTTCAGCCTCCAGTTTGTCTCCTTAACTCCAAATGGATTTTTAAATCCTCTAATGGAAAATTTGAACTGTCCTGTTCCTGAAGACTGCACATCACCATCACCAGACTGGCTATCTCCCTGGTTGCTGGACTGTGCTACATTTGTGATTAAGGTTGAAATCATATCCTCTTTAGTCAGGTAGTCATGAACCAGTCCTTTGGCTTCACACACCTTTGCCACGTGGTTCTTTGTCAGCTTGCTATAATCCTCTGCTGACATCTGACTCACACATTTGAATATCTGCTTTTCACACACACACACACACACACACACACACACACACACACACACACACACACACACACACACACACACACACACCTGGGAAAGGCTGACACAGTTTCACCAGCTGTGTCCACTCGCTGTAGACTACATGGTAGATTGCTGCCAACAGCTAGATACTCTAAGGCTCTTACAATGGTAACCAAATACACTGTGTCAAATTAATACTGATATAAATAGTGGAATGTGACCGAAGCAGCAAGGCTTATTGGAGTGGCCACAGAGTCACTAAAATAAGCATGAATACTCTCAAGATGTTAAAATTATTCTCTGAAAGACCAGCCACAATGAAAAGGTATAAACATATTTAATAATGGATAATACAATAGAAAACAGGAAAATACTTAATATTTAGTTACAACAAACAGAGTTTTCAGTCACAGGAAATATAAAAATAACACAGTTGGATAGAAACTCACAGATGCAAAAAAGGAATAATACTAAACTAATCTCACTCTGATTTTCCTAACTGAACTAAAGACAAACTGTCCCTAGTTAACTCAATTAATATCACAGGGCAAGATGTACCGCTGAGATACTACACATTGACTGAACTTTGCAACTAACAACTGAACAAATGAACTGTGATAACTGACATAGATCTTTTATATCAGGTTCCAAAGAAAAAAAAACAACAAAAACAAACAGCAAACTGCTGCCAGAGTTCCATTTTTCAGCTGATTATAGAATGACATACATATAGTCACCTGACTCTGGCACAATACATATTCAGAACTCTGTTAGGATTCTGCTGTAACATTTTAACATGAGTAAATTTTACAAATATATTTTTAATACAAGCATTTGTACAAATCAATGTGTCAAATGAAATAAGATTATTTACAAATTGTCAGCCAGCCATACTGGCATATGCAAAACATACAGTGTCTTACCTCTACTGGTACAGTTTGCAATACCTCACATCACAGTTCCATCCAATCAAAGATGCCTCCAGCATTTAAATAAAATAGATTGTACAATAATAAAACTTTATTTTTATACACAATTCTGCCAAAACTATCTTCCTTGAGGAAGGCATGGTTAGCTCACAAATGTGATGGCAACCTGAAATGTTTCTCCTATCCTACTGGCAGGATTTTTACTCAATATTTAAATATGTTCTAGCTGCTTTTACAACAGATTTGTAATCCTACTACCATGGAGTCTTTGGACAGCATTTCAGTGCTTAATCACTTTAAGAACATGGATACAAATGAGAAACTTGTCCTACTACTTGAAAGATTTTCATCCTCATAAATAACTCAAACATTATCTGATCTCGGACATCAACCACACAGGCGAAAATAACACCTTTAGTACACAAAGTACAGCAAGTAGAGCTTCATGCAGAAAATGAACAAAAAGCATACAGTGGACTAGTAAGTCATCTCTAATCTATAGAGTCTTGCATCTCTACCCTACAGGAGAATCTAGATGATCTGGAGAACTGGTCAAAAAGACTAAATATAAAATACTTGGCATACCAGAAGCTGAGTGTCTGGCTAAGTTGAGGGTAATGGTGGATGCAGTGAATATAAACAATAACAATGTCACATCAGCTGAACTAGAATCCACTGAGTGGGTAATCAGAGAGTCAATGCTTAACCCCTACTTCCACACCCCCATCTCCTGGCATGCACTCATGGAGGTAGAGTCCTTTGTGACCAAAAGATGAATTGCATGCTAAAATAAAAAAGGCTGGACATTATTTGGAGGAATACCAAGAAAGTAAAGTGAAGGAAAGAACTTGAGGCAGTATGTAGACAATTTCAAATATAGAGTATTATAGTCACCATTACATATCTTTCCATATTAATTGTCTCAGTAGAAGAAAAAGTATCTCTGTTGGTTGTTAGTGCTAGGAGCATTAACAATAAAGTTTCTTTACTGGAAGAGTTGCTATGTTCCCATAAGATTGTTGTTTTTGTTATTGTTTGTGAGTCATGATTAAATAACAATGACTAGAAAACAGTCATGTCAGGGTATTAAAGTGTTTACTGTAACAGACATTCCAACAAAAAAATTAGGTGGGATTTTATGATAGGGATTAAAGATTGTTATGTGACCTATAATTATTACATGTTCAGTGATAACATCAGTACTGTAGCTTGTGTAACTGTGACAATGAAAACAACTCTGGAACATATAACAATTGTTGGGGTGTATAGACCACCAAAGTCAAGGGCTGATAACCTAGAGAAATTCATACATTTTTTGCATAAAATACAGGAGGGAAGAATAATAGCAACTGGGAACTTAACTTTACCATAAATAGATTGGAATAATACTATTTCAACAACATTAGTAAGGAAATTATTTACAATGTATGTTCAGCAACAACAACTGCTTCAGACTGTAAATAAGCCTACCAAGGACTGGAACATACTAGACATTGCTTGCATTCCTAAAGACATTGCTGTTACTTCATGTCACGTTTTATCACCGTTGATATGCAGTGATCATGGGGTTATAAAGGTTAATTTCTGACTAGATAATCCTGTCAATCTAAAAATCTAAACCAATGCACAGAAGATTAATTACAGATTATATAGAAACAAAACAGTTACTATGTATAATTAATTGGAGTGATCCGTTCACTAGAAAAGCTGCAAAAGGAATGTGCAAAGTTTTGAAACTGAAATTGTTTGAATATAAAAAAAATCAAAAATTATTTAACATCAGGATCTAGGTATACAACATCAGGAGGAAATATTTCCGTAAGAATAAGATACTTGATTAAGGTAAGAGACAAAAAATATAAGAAATGGAAAAGAGGTCGAAATATGACTTTGAAAACTGAAATAAACAAGCTGGACAGACAAATTAAACACAGTATGAGGCAAGATCAAGAACATTTGAGGAAAATTTATATAAAGATGTTGAGTTTTGGTAGGAGTAAAGGAATACAAATTGCTAAACTATGTGTATATTTTAAAATGTATTCTTAGACACAACATATTATAGATGTATTTACAAAATCTTATGCAAAGCAGTTTGGCTCCACAAAAGGGATTGATAGATTGTCCTAGTGACATCCCAGTAACCTCAGATAATGAAATTAAATTAGATTATATTGAAAAGGAACTTTGCAAACTGGATCCAAACAAAGCACAGTGAAGAGACAGAATTAGTAATATGACCTGAGAACACTGTGGCATGGACTCACAGTATCATTGTATCTGTTATTTACTAGATCATATAAATATGGAGAGATTTCTCATGATTGAAGGCATGTACCTGTTAAACCTGTCTTTATCGGAAAGGGAAGAAGAATAAGCCCAGAGTCATACAGACCCATAAGTTTATTTTCATGTTGTAGGAAAATAATTGAGAAGGTCATATTGGAAGGGTTAGGACCTGAAACCATATATCACCATGCATATGTTGAAAATAGAACATGTGACATGATGTTTTCTCACAATATAATAACAGCTATGAATGAAAAAGTGTGTTGTGATGCAATATTTATATATTTAGCTTCAGCATTTGATAGGGCATACACAAAACACCAATCAATAAATTAGAACAACTAGGTATTGATGTATTTTTGATAAGCTGGATAGCTGCATGGCTTACAAATAGGACATGGCAGGTATCACACAACAATTGGACCAGTGAATTTCAAGGTTACAATCCGGTTGTCCCACAGGGCTCTATCCTAGGCCCATACTTGTTTAGATTGTATCTTTCAGATCTATCATTTTCATCTATGGTGTTCTACAGTCTGTATGCAGATGACTTGAATAATGGGTACACTTATTGCATGTGTAACAGATAGGGCATGTCTGTAAAAGAACTTGACTAAATTGACCATTTGGACACAGGAGAATATTATGGTTATAAATACATCAAAAACTAAGCATATGAAATTTGGGAGACATAAACTGAAAGGTGAATACTTAATGCAACACACAGTGATTGGAACAGTAGATTCGTTTAAGGACCTTGTTATAGAGTTAAATCCAGCTTTGAATTTTTCTAATTATATCAACCAATTGGTTAATGATAGTTACAAAAAAAAATCACAGAGAAAGTACCAAAGAGATGACACTGATGATTTTTAGCTTAAAGTTTAATGTTCGCAATTTGTTCAAACAGACTTCCTCAGAAATACGTTACTACACAAGAAAATCATATTTAATCTCATTTGAACAACAGTCAGCCAATCAAGACATCCCAATGATAAACCAATTAAACAGATGATTAATATGAAAAGCTTCTAAAAATATTAAAATGAAAACAGTTAAGTTTTACATTTGCAAATTACCAATAGTAATTTTCCTGCTTTTTAAAAAACATTTGATGTTCACCATGTCATTCAAACCAGGGACCATGTAAGAAGCAAGCTTAATTTGCCATTCAGCTTCTCTCTGTTCCACATAATTCCTATAATCCCCACCTCTTAAATCCTGTTTAACCACCTCTAAAATTGAGAAAGTAAATTTCTTCCAATTGGGACAGGACAAAGAATGTTTGTAAATGCATTATTCCTGTTTTTTGTTTTTATAGCATATTGATGTTCCTAAATCTGCTTCCTTAAACTTCTAGTAGACATGCCAACATAAAAAGCTGGACATTTGGAACACATAGCCAAATACACTATACCCGTGTTATCACAGTCTAGCTTACCAGGAGCAGGAATGGTGTAATTCAAATGTTGCAAAAAAAAAAAACAAAAGGGCCTTCGTGAATAAACCTACAAGCTTTACACCCCAAACATTTCACCATAACACCTGTTCCACCAAAAGTAGGAATAGGTTCATAGGTTGATACTAGGCTATCTGCCCTAGGGCATTTATAAGCCTAGCCAGAGTGTATTTGGCTTCCGCCTCCCTATTAGATTAGCCTGTGCCTCTGTCTAGCAGGGACACAGGAACGATCCCAGGGGTGAATTTGCGATTTCCCATCCACGCGTCCAAATTTTGCTTGAAGAGGGTCAGCGAGGGGCTATGTCTAACATGAATTGGGATTCTATTCCAGAGTGAGGGGAGCCTTTGGGAAATGAATCTGTCCCTCCAGCATGTCTTATTTATTTTTGTGCTAAGGTTTAGGTCCCTGGAGCGTGTAGCTCTAAGGGACTTGGATTTTTTGAGGTGGAGCATGTCCATTAATTCTGGGTTTGACATGGCTTTGTACATCAGGCATAGATCGCCTCTGAGTAGGTGGTAAGCAACTGAGTAGAGCTGGTGTTTCTTTAGTCGAGCTGCAGAGGACATCTGTTTGTAGCCCATGATCCTCTTGGTGAGGTACTTTTGGGGTCTCTCCAGTTGCTGCAGGTGTTTGGTAAGGTACATCCCAAAAGGGGCATTGTATTCAATTATGGGTCTGATGAGTGATGAGTAGAGGGGCTCAATGACCTCTCTTGATCTAGATGCGAACCCTTTCGTGATAAGGTGGGCTATATAGAAGGTCTTTCTAACCACTTTGGCAACGTGATTATCAAAGGAGCGATTACTATCTACGTTGGTCCCCAAATCTCTGATTACTTCTACTGTACTTAATGGATTACCACCTATGTGGTAATTTGTTGGCACGTTGTTTTTCCCAAAGGGGATGACTATGCACTTTTTAGCATTTAGCTTGAGGCCGTAGCTCTGGCACCAAGCATCCATCTCTGTGAGACCCTTTTGGAGGATGCTTGTATCAGCTGGAGATTCGATTATGGCCCCCAGTTTGCAGTCATCTGCGAACTTTGTCAGCCATAATCCCCCCATGTTAGCCTGAACCTCAGAGAAGTATACACCGAACAAGAGAGGTCCCAGAACTGAGCCCTGTGGGACGCCACTTGTAACTGGTTTGGATTTGGACATGGCACCTGTGATTCTGACCATGTGGGTTCTATCTCTGAGCCAGTTTGCAACCCATCTTGTGATATAGGGGTTGATATTTAAGCTGGTAAGCTTATTTATGATGCCCGAGTGGGGTATTGTGTCAAAGGCTTTTGCGAGGTCCAGGTAGGCTGTGCGGACTACCTTGCCCTCATCTATGGCTTTGATAACTGTTTCAAAGAAATCAACTAGGTTTAAAAGGCAAGATCTGCCCTTAACAAAGCCGAATTGGGTAGGGTCCATTGTCTGGAGGCTCCCAATGTCTTTGCTTATGAGCTCCATGATAATACACTCCATAGCTTTACAGACCAGACTAGTCAGGCTTATGGGGCGATAGTTTCCAGGGTCCGTTGTGGCACCACCTTTGTGGAGTGGGACCACTGGAGCTGTACACCATTCTTTGGGTACATATCGTGTAGTAAGGCTAAGTTTGAACAGTGACTTAATGTGAGGGTTCAGTTCTTCTTGGAGCTCATGTAAGACACAGCCTGGGACACCGTCCGGTCCCATAGATGCTGTGTTTTTTTGCTTTGGAGAGGGCAGCTCTCACCTGTTCATCTGTGATGTCAGGGAGGTTACATTCAGTTGGGATAGGCATTTGCTCCTTTGGGGGGGAAAGTGGGGGAGAAGTTTGCGCTGAATCTGTCTGCCAGGATGTTAGCTATGTCTGTAGGGTTGGTATATTTTGTACTGTTATGCAACAATTCAGAGCATATCTGGGAGTTTCCGCCCATGTTTCTGACATAACTAAAGAAGGCCTTGTGATTATCTTTAGTGTCTAGGGCAATTTTTCTTTCGAAACTGGTCTTTGATGATTTTATGAGGGATCGAAGTTTCTTGCTAATACTGATCAGAGATGCCTTCCCTTTTTGGGATTTTGCTCTGTCATGTAGTAGCTTCCAACTTCTGTTGTATAGCTTATTTATGGCCGGGGTCCACCAGACCGGTCTCCTGTTTTTGGAGGAGTGAGTCTTGGCTTTATTTGGGATAGCACAATCCATGCATTCCTGCAGGTGCTCATAGAATGCATTTGTAAAGGATTCTGTGGATTGGGCTGTATTATCCTCTGGCCCAGGGGCTTTGAAGGATTCCACCTCAGTCTTGAGAAGTGCAAAGTTGGCTTTGGAGAAATTCTTTACAGTGATTTCCTTGGCTGGGGGTGGGGACGGGATATGGATGTCCAGGGAAATTTGTTTATGGTCTGATCTTACCAATGAGGGGTTTACTTCTGGTGTGGAACATAGAGTCCCCATGTTGGTGATGACCAGGTCCAATATGTTGTTCCCTTTTGTGGGAGTGGTGACCAGTTGTTCCATTGCATTAGAGTTTATAAATTCAAGGAACCGTTGGGCGAGGGTGTTTGGGCTTGAGTAGTTTTCCCAGTCAATGTTTGGGTAGTTAAAGTCACCCAATAATATAGTGTTTGGAGAGACCTTCATATTCTCCAGTGTTCTCAGGAATGCCAAGTGGGGTTCCTGTAATAGGGAGAGTGTTCTGTAGCAGGCTACAAACTGAAAGGCAGTTTTGCCCACTGTTAGTTGCACATGGATGGTTTCCGATGCTTCGTGTAGTGCCACTAACCTGGAGGTGTAGGTATCTTTGATGAATATAGATACTCCCCCTCCTTTTGTGCTTCGGTCCGAGTTTTGGGACCAAAACGCATGGTATGAGTTATAACCTGGTAGTGCTGGGGTGCTCTCAGGAGTCTTGAACCAGGTTTCTGTTACTGCACAGACATTGATTTTCTCCATACTGAGGAGAGTCTCGAGTGCGTGCATCTTGAGGTTTAGACTTCTGGCATTCAGTAGCATTACTTTTAGTTTTTATATCTTTGGGTTGTCTATGGAGGTGGGTTTGTCCTTTGAACCTTGCCTAAAAAAGGCACTATGGGGTGGCATGAGCCTTGGCCAGTATACAAAAGCCTAAGGGTGACAGGTGCAAGCCGTCCCTAGCGAAGCAACGTGGCTTGTCGAGCATGTCATCCCAGGCTGACAGACACTGGATCCCCTTTGAATGACACCAATACTTTAGCCAATTGTTGAAACTGATCATTTTGTCTTTATACTGTGGCATCATTCTTGGTGAGGGCAAGATGCTACTCAAGGTCAGGGACATACCAGCCTGGGCTACATGGTCAGAGAGCTCCTCTATGTCTCTTTTCATGTAGTCCAGGGAGGTACGTCTCAGGTCATTCACACCAGCATGGACAATGATGGAGTCATACTTGTACTTGCTTTGGAGTGACCTGAGTGCTTGCATTATGCGGCGGATCCTGGCACCCGACAGGCAGCTTACAGTGACCTTCTCCTTGTTCAGTCTGGTGAGTGGGACGTCAGTGTGCCGGACAATAGAGTCCCCTATAACAAGTGTATTTGGTGTGTTGTTTGGCCTTATGGGCTGTGACTGTGAGGCACACTGATTTTGTGAGATATGTGATTTGTGGGTATTGTTGAGGGGTGGCTGTTGCTTGGATATCTGCTTAGGAGGTCTTTGCTGTTTAGGCAAATTTTTATTTAGAGCCTCCGAGTATGTTTTTGTGTGTTTATGTGTTGGGTATGCAGATGCAATAGGTCTGTGTGAGACTGGATTTGTGGTGCGGGTGGTTACCTTTTCCTCCTGACTGACTGTGCCAGTCTTGGGTTGAGAGAGCTCTGCCTCCAGTTTGGCTGTGTAACTGCATCTCTCACATGTATTAGAGTTTGTTGGAAGGAGGAGAGGGTTGTCTGTGTACATAAGGCAATTGTAACATTGCCTCAAAATTCCCAGATTCACCAGCTGGACTGGAGAGTAACCTTGAAACTGACCCTTGGATATACCAGATTAGTATAGGGAACTGTTTTTTACTGATCAGATTAGGGAAGGGAACTGATTTTTCACTTGATCAGGAAGGACCAATCGGGAGTCTAATACTTATGAGAAGTCAAGGAGGGTGTAGTGCTTTAGTCAGTTAGTGTTTCCTTATAAGAGCTGAGCAAGTGCAGGGCTTTAGAAAGAGAATAGAGTGATTACTTTGAGAGTTTGAACAGTTCTAAGGGAAAAAGTGAAGAGCAGACTTTGTGGAGCCTGGAATAGTTCAAACCTGTTTAGGCGGCGCTGCCTGACGCTGCTCAGTGCGCAAAACCAAGCAAAAAGAGAGAGATCAAGGAGTTTAGAATTGACCCAAAATGGCCAATAAAACTACAGCTTCTAGGTAGTAACCACTGCTCCAGGGACAGGCAGGCTGTTCAGTGTTAACCACACCCACTGGTGAACACAGAGACTTCCCTTTAGCCCAAGCAAGCACTGGTCTTCTAGAAACTTCTAAACAGTTCAGAACAGCAAATCTGTAACTGAACTTTCTGCACCCTGATTTATTCTTTTCCAATGTCTGCTTTATAATGTGCTTTTTCTTATACACAAAATAAGGGCTATTGCCCAATACTTTTACAAGATCTGCATTACCAGAAATAACTTTCCAGTTTTCACTAATAATTTTACGAATCAAATTACAGTCCATATTCATATCTAAACAAAACCTGGGTCCCTCTATTCCCATATCATTCATGTCAGTAACCCTTCCTACAACTGTCTGTAGTTTCTTAACAAGCCCCTTTAGTAAAATAGGAGGAAAATCAACATCTCTCCTACTAATAACCTTCTGGGCCATATTATCTAGCACATCACCAGGATAACCTCTCTCTGAAAACAATGCTTTAATAAAAAAAATCACCAAATAGGCACTCATGAAGCAACCCAACTCTCGAAAATTATTTATTCAGCTGCTCTTAGTAAAAATTACATCCACATAAACGTTCCACTTGTAAATACGTTTTCATCTTCTCTTGACCTCATCAGATAAAACAATCCATTAAAATATAGGCCATTTATATAGCTCCTTCATTAAACCATCAACCAATAACAAATTACATTCAATAAAACAGATTCATATAATATAGCACCAAGTAAATTTCCTATCTCATAGTATCCATCTACATTCATCTAAATATGTTAACATTTAAATACATAATTACTATAAAATATTTAACTTCATTTACTATAATAAAACTTATTTAAAAGACATTATAAAATACTACATAAATAATTCACATTATTACAGTGGCAATCAATACTTCATCTGGTGGACATAAAAAATATTGCAATTCAAAGTTTAGCAGCTCTGATTTTTAAGACAGGAGCTAGTGACCAATTTTCATTCATGCCAGGGAATCTATTAGCTTCCGACATTATTTGCCAATATAGTTCTCTATTTTCTATATGTAATTTCCGCAAACCTCCTCTTATATCTTTAGTCACTGTTTCTATCACAAAGAAAGAAAATGCTGCCTTATGACATATTAGACTATGTCTATAAAGGGCATTAGCATTATTTTTATTTCTTACTTCATATAGGTACTTACATATTCTTCTTCAGAGCTTCCTCTCCGTTTTCCCCACATAGAAGCCATTGCATGCCCTGTATAGCACTAAATAAATAACTCCACTACTATCACAAGTAGCAGATTCCCTACTTTTTAGCACTCTATTCCTAGCTAATAATTCTACCTTCTGTCCGTTATATATGTAAGGGCATTGTGAGTAGTGGCCATATTTAAACGTACCTTTCTTACTACGTCCAAATGGATGTATCCCTTTATTATTCCTTTCAATAATGTTCTTAATGTTCAAACCTTTTTTAAAAATACATTTGAAGGGGGTATCAAAGGTATCTAGATCAGATGTTGCAGAAAACCTTCCCCATACTTCTTCTATCGTTTTCACAATGACTTTAGCATTTCTGCTATAATTATTCACAAACACCCATTCAAATATCTTACTTGTATCCTCATTTTTATCAGATATATTCATCTCACTAGTATCCTTTCCTGATATAAGGGCAAATCTATCCATTCTGCCTATAGTTACTTCCTTTTTTACTTCTTCTATTAATTCTAATGGATATCATCTCTGTAAGAACATTTGCTCAAAAAACTTACTTTCAGTCAAAAAGTCAATATTTTCAGATGACATTCGGCTCCCCCTAACAAATTGTCCTTTAACCAAACTATGTTTTTGGCTAAAGGGATGTGAGCTAGTGAAGAAAAGATATGAATTTGCATAGATATCTTTCCTATATACTGTAGATTTAAATTTACCTTTCTCTTTATGTATAGTAATAGCTAGGTAATTCATCTTATCATGTTGTATATTATAAGTAAACCTTAGGAAAGTTGTAGTATTAGTTATATACTCATAAAAATCATAAAACGTATCTTCTGTATCTCCCAAATCAAAACAATTATCATCCAAATATCATTTATACAGCTTCCAGCATTTGTTATATTTTGAATTAAATATATATTTTTTCTCCTATACTGAGAGAACAATATTAGCATATGTGGGTGCACATAGGTTCATAAATTGGCACTAAGCTAACTGGTCTTATGAGCCATTTTAAGCCTAGCCGATTATCCCTTGTGAGACTCAAACCCTGCACCTTGTGTTTATAAGGCAAACACCTTAACCATTAGGACGCCCTCCCACCCTTTATGCATCCATTTCTACTCCTTGAATCTGCTGGAAGAACTCTCCTTCAAAATGTACAAAGTTATTAGTCAGGACAAGATCCATCAAACTTAAACATAATCTAAAGTCAGTTTGGCTTAATATTCCTGCATCAACCATAGCTTCTTCCAACCAAGTCAATCCTAACATCATGTGGGATTGAAGAAAATAAATCAACAATATCTATAGTAATAAACATGATTCTTTCGTCATACATATCAGGTCTCATCTGTCTTAGAAGTTCCCAAGAACCTTTTAAAGTTTTATTACAGCTCACAGAAAGAGACAAATTTTACATCCAAAAATATAGCCAAAGGGGCTGTAGCAGAACCTTCTGCCGCTACTATAAGTCAAAGGGGTTCATGGGTTCATAGGTAGGTACTAGGCTATTGGCCCAAGGTCCTATGTAAGCCTAGCCAAAAAGGTTCCCTGGCTTATGCCACCCAAGAAAGTTATTTTCCTGTGCCACTGTCGAGCAGAGACACAAAGTGATCCCCGGGGTGTATTTCCTATTTCCCATCCACTCATCAAGATTTTTCTTGAAGAGTGCTAATGAAGAACTTTGCTTGACATAGATGGTAGCCTGTTCCAGAGTATAGGAAGTCTCTGGGACAGGAATCTATCCCTCCAGCATGTCCTGAATATTGTGGTGACAAGGTTTTGGTCCCTAGAGCATGTAGCTCGGAGGGATTGGGATTTCTTTAGGTGTAGCATGTCCAACAGCTCTGGGTTTGACATAGCTTTATATGTTAGGCAGAAATCACCTCAGAGTAGGCGATATGCTCTGGAATAAAGCTGGAGCTGTTTTAGATGGTCAGTGTAGGGCATTTGTTTGAGGCCAGTAATCCTCTTTGTGAGGTACTTCTGTGGCCTTTCCAGCTGCTGCAGATGTCTTGTGAGGTACATTCCAAAAGGGGCATTGTACTCTATAATGGGTCTAATGAGTATCGAGTAGAGGGGAACAATGACCTCTTTTTTCCTGGATGATAACCCTTTTATGTTGAGGTGTGCCATGTAGAAGGACTTCCTGACTACTGTGGCGATGTGACTATCAAAGGAGAGACTACTGTCCACCTGGGTCCCAAGGTCTCTTATCACACATTAGGTGTTAAGTAGATTGCTGCTGTATTTCATGGGTACAGAGTTTTTACCAAAGGGGATGACACTGCACTTTTTGGGGATGCCATGGCTCTAACAACAGGCATCTTTCTCAGCAAGGCCCTTCTGTAGGATGTCCACATCATTTGGGGACTTGACTATGGTTCCTAGTTTGCAGTCATCTGCGAACTTCATTAGCCAGAGGCCTTCTGTGTTAGCCTGTACCTCAGAGAAGTAGATAGCAAACAAGAGAGGTCCCAGGATTGAACCCTGTGGAACTCCACTTGTCACTGGTTTGAGGTCAGATTTGGAGTCTGCAACTTTTACAGTGTGGGTTCTGTCAGTGAGCCAGTTGGCAACCCATTTTGTGACGTAGGGATTTATACCTAGTTTAGTGAGTTTAGCTATAATTCCAGAATGGGAGATGGTGTTGACAGCCTTGGCAAGGTCAAGATAGGCTGTGTCAACCACCTTACCCTATCTATGGCTTTGGTGACTGCCTCAAAGAAGTCAATAAGGTTCAGGAGGCATGATCTGCCTTTCACAAACCCGAACTGTGTAGGATCCAGAGTTTGGAGGTTACCAATGTCTTTGTTTATGAGTTCCATGATGATGATACATTCCATGGCCTTGCAGACCCGGCTCATCATGCTAATAGGTCGATAGTTCCTGGGATCAATGGTGGCTCCCTTTTGTGGAGTGGGATAACTGTTGCTGTGCACCATTCAGTGGCACAAAGCCTGATGTGAGGCTATTACTGAACATGGTGCTTAACTGGGGAGCCAGTTCGTTTAGAAGTTCATATAAAATGCAGCCTGGGATGTTGTCCAGTCCCTTGGATGCTGTGTTTTTGGCTTAAGAGAGTGCAGCTTTTACCTGTGTAGTTGTGATAACAGGGACTCTGCATTCTTCCTGTATAGATATGGGCCCTTTAGGGGGTGGGGGTGGGTAAAGTTAGCACTGAATCTATCTGCCAGAATGTTGGCAATATCAATTGATTCTGTAATTTTTGTGGCGTTGTGCTGTAACTCAGAGCAAATCTGGGTGTTGCCATCAAGATTCTTGGCATAGCTATAGAATGCTTTGTGGTTGTACTTAGAATTAGTGGTGATTTTGTTTTCATAGCTAGCTTTGGAGGATCTTATAAGGGATCTCAGCTTCTTACTGAGGCTGACCTTGGAGCTCCTCCACTCATGGGATTTTAGTCTCTTTTGCAACAGTTTCTTCCTTCTGTTGTACAGTTTGTTTATGGCAGGGGACCACCAGATTGGCTTCCTTTTTTTGGAGGATAGCATCTTGGTTCTGTTTGGGATAGCACGATCCATGCACTCGTGTAAGTGCTTACAGAGTGCATTTGTGTAGGATTCAGCAGTTGTAACTGTATTGTCCATCTGCATAGGTGTCATGAAGTTCACCACATCTGTCTTAAGAAGAATGAAGTTGGCTTTGGAGACATTTTTTACTGTGGTTTCCTTAATGGGGATGGGGGCAGGATGTGGATAGCAAGGGTGATTAGTTTATGGTCAGATTGGACCAACGAGGAGTTGACTTCAGGTGTGGAACACCGGTCACTCATGTTGGCAATGACTAGGTCTAGGATATTGTTGCCCCTAGTGGGGGTGTGGATAAGTTGATCCACATCATTGGAGTTTATGAATTCCAGAAAGCGTTGAGCTAAGGAGTTGGTACATGAGTAGTTTTCCCAGTTAATGGTGGGGTAGTTGAAGTCACCCATTTTAATGGTGTTTGGCTGAACCCTAATATTTTCCAGTACATCAAGAAAAGATGAGTGAGTATCCTGGGGCATGGTGGGGGATCTGTATCAAGCTACAATTTGGATTGCAGTTTTGCCCAGAGTTAGTTGCACTTGGATAACCTCGGATGCATTATGCTGAGCAACTAGCATGGAGGTGTGGATATCTTTAATGAATATGGACACAATTCTGCCTTTGGTGTTTCGGTCCAGGTTACATGGCCGAAAAGTGTGGTATGAGTTATAGCCTGGTAATTGCAGTGGTGTTCTCTGGAGCCTTGAATCAGGTCTCAGTCACTGCACAGATATCGATGTTCTCCATTTTAAGGTGTGCCTAAGTGAGTGCATTTTGAGATTTAGTCTTCTAACATTGAGTAGCATTACCCTCAGTTTTTGCTTGCCTATTCCTGTTATGGTGGTGAATTTGTCATTTGAACTTTGGCTAAAAAAGGCACTATAGGGGCGGCAAGAGCCTTAGCCAGTATTCGGAATCCCAGGGGCGACAGGTGCAGGTCATCTGTGGCAAAGCATCATGGTCTGTCGACCATGTCATCCCAAGCAAACAGACACTGGACCCCCTTAGAATGACACCAGAAGCCTAGCCAATTGTTGAAGTCAATCATTTTGTCCTTGTACTGCGGTATCATTCTGGGCGATGGCAGAATGCTACTCAGGGCTAGGGTCATACCTGCCTGGGCTACAAGATTGGAGAGCTCTTCCATGTCTCTTTTCATGTAGTCCAGGGAGGTACATCTCAGGTCATTCACACCAACATGGACAATGACAGAGTCATATTTGTACTTTTTGTGGAGTGACCTGAGTGCATGGGTTATGTGGAGGATCCTGGCACCCGACAGGCAGCTGACAGTAACCTTCTCCTTGTTTAGCCTGGTGAGTGGGACATCAGTGTGCCTGACTATAGAGTCACCTATGACTAGTGTGTTGGGTACGTTGTTTTGTCTTATTGGCTGTGGTTGAGTGGCACACTGAGTCTGTGGGCTATGTATCATTTGGGTTGTGTTGGGGGATGGAGGTTGCTTGCGTTTCTGCTTTGGAGGTCTCTGTTGCTTAGACAGATTATTATTGAGAGCCTCCGTGAATGTTTTTGTGTTACTATGTGTGGATTTTGGTGGTGTAGATTTAGTGAGACTATGTGATGAGTGTGGTGTGGTGCAAATGTTTACCTTCTCCTCTTGACTGTCAAGTTCAGTCTTGGTTAGAGAGAGCTTTACCTCCAGTTTGGCTAGATAAGTGCATCTCACACAGGTTGTAGTGTTGGGTGGTAAGAGGAGAGGGTTGTCATTGTACATGAGGCAATTTCTACATTGCCTCAAGATACCCAGATTCATCATATAGACAGGAGAGAACATTGGGAGCTGACCCTTGGACATGCCTGAATAAAAAAATATTTTCCTCTAGATAAGTGAGGAAAGTGAGTACAAGAGCTGTTTTCTCTAAGCAAGTGAGAAAAGTAAATGCAAAAACTGTTTTCCTCTAGGTAATGAGGAAGGTTGAGTGCTATAGTAATTAGTAGCTTATTTAGTGCTGACAAGTTCTGAACAAGTGCTGAGCATGAATAAGCAAATTTAAGTGCTAAAACTAAGAATCTGTATCTGCACTAGATGAGTTACAGGACAGACAGAAGTGCAAATGCAGGCTTTCAAATCAGAAAGTTGAGAGAGATGGAAAAGATTGCCCAAACAGCCAATAATTACAATTTCTGGGCAATCAAAAACATCTCTGGAAATTTCAGCATTCATGAAGAAATCATACAGTGTACTGTAAATAAAGGCATAACTTTTAATAACATCAAACTTCATAACCTTTCTGTATTCTAATACTTCTTGTGCTGTAGCATATTTCTGAGGAAGTCTGTTTGGATGAACAGCGAACATTAAACTTTAACTACACTAAAAATTATCAGTGTTGTCTCCTTGGTGCTTTCTATGTGTTTTTTGTTACTTTGTTTGGTGGACTCCTTGGCCTCATAGCATGCTGTTTTTTCTTCAGTTTGGTGTTCTTTTCAGCGAACTATGGCTTGTGCACCTGAGGATGACGATCTGGATCTCACTTTACATTCTACCCCTACCAACAGGGATAGAACACTGGAGGAATTGGTATTGGCTGTTGGGGAAATGCAGAAGTCTCTGACAATTTTATCAGCTAAAATTAGGGACAGCTACAGAGATATCAATGCTGCAACAATTTCTCCCCTAAGTTCTGTTTTATTTCTCTCAAGGCAGGAACATCACCAAGTGGACTTATCTAACAGGAGCATCAACAAGTTGTTGAATGTGAGTTTTGATCCATTCTCTGGAGAGATTGTACAGATTAACAACAACATTGCTGCTAGAAATTATGTTTCTACTTTGTTGGAGGAAACGGAAAGGGGTTTGAAGTGCTATTGGGTGCTCCACATCAAGAACAAGTATTTTGAACATTGCATAAATGTGGGTACCATTCCTAAGGGGCTGCGTTTCTTCAACTTACCCAGTGGTGTTTCTGTGGACAGTTTATTTTTTTAGGAGCTCACCAGCTTTTTTGACAATGCTGGAAAAGAGTTCCTTAAACTACTTGTCAGAAATAATACCAACACACTTTCTCATTTCAGGGGCTCATTAACAGAGATGGATAAAACTGTCAGCGAGCTTTTATGAAGCTGCCCCGAGTTCAAAAACCAATATCACCAGTTAATGGATAATGCTGAAAAATATGAGCAGACAGTAATTCAACATAAATCCAAGAAGATCTCCAGGGACTTGACTGCATATGCTGACGGTAGTGTTTATCTGGAATTTTTTCCACCTCCCTCCAGATCAAGCAAAGACCTACGGAAGGATGTTGAGGTGGACTAGACTGTTAGATCTTTTACAACACACAGTGCTGATGGTTCCATGCCTGTTGTGCCACCTTCACATTCAGAGTCTGGCTTATTGGCTGAAAACAGTTCGGACATAGCCCAAATGACAGAAGCAAGGAACGTCGCTCATGTAGTCGCTAATACTGGCTTCAGTGAAGGTGATGTGGTACCAACGATGAGTCAGGCACCCATTTTTAACAATGCTAATTCTAACACCATCATGCACAGTCCTTTTTTACAAGGGGATTTCAGTTAGCAGGGGAATCAGAAGTGCAGCAGGAGCAGCTGTTATCAGACATGGAGCAGGGGAAGAAGTACAGCTCGCAAACAATGACAGTTTGTCCTTGTGTAAATTTCAACATCTTTGATACATCTTTTTTTCATTTACCTGTACCCGAACCAACTTCATTGTCTGATTTTGCAATAAGTAATACCATTTCAGTGTACAATTTATCTGATTTTGTTATTTCAGAATAACACATCAAAGTCCTGCAATTACGACTTAACTTTCAATCAAATAGGAAGGCAAGTGTTACAAAGACTTTGATAGAGTTAAAATTGTATACGCGTAAGTTAAACAAAGTATATTCTGAATGGTGTCGGGTACAATAAAAACATTTTGTCTAGGCCATCTATTTTTAATCCTAGTTTGGTTTATAATGTTAAAGCTTTTGAGGCCTTTTGTAAAAAAGACATTAGAAGCTTCTTGGAGAACAAAGACAGAAAAATGTTTTACAATGTAAAGCTTGTAGGTTTATTCACGAAGGCCCTTTTGTTTTTTTGCAACATTTGAATTACACCATTCCTGTTCCTGGTAAGCTGGACTGTGGTACTACCCCTGGTATAGTATATTTGGCTATGTGTTCCAAATGTCCAGCTTTTTTATGTTGGTATGTCTACTAGAAGTTTAAGGAAGATGATTCAGGAACATCAATATGTTATAAAAACAAAAAACAGGAATAATGCCTTTATAAACATTCTTTGTTTGGTGGACTCCTTGCCCTCATAGCGCACTGTTTTCTTTACTTTCTCAATTTTAGAGATGGTTAAACAGGATTTAAGCGGTGGGGATTATAGGAATTATGTGGAACAGAGAGAAGCTGATTGGCAAATTAAGCTTGCTTCTTACATGGTCCCAGGTTTGAATGACATGGTGAACATCAAATGTTTTTTAAAAAATAGGAAAATTGCTACTGGTAATTTGCAAATGTAAAACTTAATTGTTTTTATTTTAATATTTTTTAGAAGGTTTTCATATTAATCATCTCTTTAATTGGTTTATCATTTGGATATCATGATTGGCTGACTGTTGTTCAAATGGGTTTTAATATGATTTTCTTGAGTAGTAACGTATTTCTGAGGAAGTCTGTTTGGACGAATAGCGAACACTAAACTTATCTACACTAAAAATTATCAGTGTCATCTTCTTGGTGCTTTCTAGGTGTTTTCTTGTTACTTTGTTTGGTGGACTCCTTGGCCTCATAGCGCACTGCTTTTTCTTCAGTTTGGTTAATGATAGTTGTAGAACTATAGATTATATTAAAGGATTTATAAAGTCTAGGAAATCAGAAATGATGAAGCCTTTGTTTGTTAGTTATATCAGACCCAAACATGAGTTTGGAATAACAATATGGAAACATTATAAGAAAAAAAGCATGAGTAAACTGGAAAGAGTACAATGGAAGTATGCCAACTGCATCCATGGATGTGAAAATTTAAGTTATTATAAAAAACAAAAATATCTGAATTTGTACAGAGTGCCATATAAAGATATACGTGGAGATATTATTTAGGTATATAGGGCATTTAGAGACAACTACCTCTGGGAATCTTTGAGGTTATCAAAAATAGTAGAGAATCATCAGAAAAGCTATGTAGAAGGTTCCATAGGACTAAAAGTATAATTGGTTCTTTGGAAGAGAAGCTGATGCATGGACTAGACTACCAAATTACATTAAAGCAATCATTGGTTTAGATATTTTTAAGAACAGCCTGGACACTTATGGGAACAAGTGTTTTGGTATATCAGCAGGTTAAGAGGGCATTATTCCCTATGGATGAAGATTTGTATGTATGTATGTAAAGGCATAGTGCTCAGAACTGTCAGTTATTCAGAAGAGTAATTTTAGACACAAAAATCCTATCTGTAAGACTCAAACTTAGACTAGAAGGAAATGGTGCATATACAACACCAACCTAGTACAATAACATTATATGAGCATGGTACAGAAAACTCATCTCAATTTCTAGAAAATCCAGGAATGACTGAAAGATGTACAGGTACATTCAGATTCAAAAGATGAATATTGTGTTTTGTCAGCAGAGTTGCGTAGACTTGATCATCCATCAACCTCAAGAGGCTCAGTTTTAAAGATGCACCAGAGAAAGGTGTACATTCTTAAGAAAAAAGGAGGACATTCCTCTAACAAGCATTAACTGTATGGAAATCCACTGTATATGTATATAGATATATATATATATATATATATATATATATATATATATATATATATATATATATATATATATATATATATGTGTGTGTGTGTGTGTGTGTGTGTGTGTGTGTGTGTGTGTGTGTTTTTCATACATGACCCCTAACCAAGATCTATGCCCAAAGATGGAATACTATAATGATTATGGGGATCCCTTGGGGGGAATTTAATAAAGCCTACACATTTTTTTACTGTGTAGGCATCACACCGTGCTGCTTATATGAAAGTAAGCAGGTTTTATATTAATTAAATACTGCTGAGTGATGCTCACACACGCGTCAACATGGGAAGTACAGTGGCATGCAAATCACCTCATAAGCAGGTTAATTTCATGCAAATGAGACAGGTAGAGTGATCCATCAAGCAGATAATTAGCTCTTCAGACTCTGTGGCAGTGTCTATAGTGTACAAGGAAAAATTCCATGTATAGGAGTGTAGACAGACAAAGGGGCTGTACAAATGGAGCTATATGGAAAGAAGTGGCATACCACATGCAGATATGAGCGAAACTATCCTCCTGTGTGTCTGAAAAATTAAAGGAAATAAGTTAAATTATTAATTAATTTATTTTTGTTAATAATCTGGGCATGTTTGAGTGGCACACTGCACTGTGAAAACATGTTTTATAAAAACAAAATTGGAAAAAAATAAAATTAATGTTATGTGACAGAAATGTGTTACAGGACCTTGCGTGGACTGTCTACAATGGTTCATCTGTGTTGTTGCTAATGTGGTAGGGCTAGGAAGGGTGTAATATTCTGACTGTAAGCACAGATCCATATGCAAATGAGGTGGAGTTACTGAATAGCATAAAGGGGTAATCGTGTCCGCATATCCCCTTCGTGTAGGCAGAGAACCATGTTGGTGTTTACACAGGAGGTAGCTGACATAAGAGAAGGGCATGTCCAATGATTTCTAAGTTTATTTCATCTTAGATGCACCTGAGCATGCCTTTTCAGGGGGTGTGCGCACTAACTTCTAAGCTATGTTTCCATGTGTTTGCATGGAGCACCGCTATGCTGAGCATGGAAATCTGGGAGGGGGGGGGTGTGAGTACTAAGTGCTAAGATTTGTTTACCTACAGGGCTGTGTGGCATGCCACAGTGCTGAGTGTATCTAAAAGCCAATGACATTAATTAGTTTTGACCCCTGTTTAACTTAAACTAGGGCCATTAAATGATGCTAATGATGTACTAGGCAGGTGGAATGCATCATAGGTAGTCAACCACACAGTCAGCACCTACAGCAGAGCACTATAAAGTATGCATACACCCTGCAATCTGATTTTATCCCATACTCTGCACCATTGGAGTACAGACTTGGGAATTTTAACTGAGAGAAAGCTAGGGGCTGCTGCAGGTCTGCTGCATCTGTTTGTGTAGCTTCTGAAGTCAATGTTGTTGCTGCTGACAATAGGCCTAGGCAGAGAAGGAGGAGAGTGTTCAGGCCCAGGGTAACCTTCCAGGAGCTACATGAGCTGAAGATTGTAGAGCACTACAGGGTGGACAGAGACATACTGTAAGAACTCACTGAGCTCCGCCACCCTCAACTCAGACCCAGAGGCAACAGATGGGAACCCATCCCAGTGGAAACAAAGGTATGTGTAGCCCTCAGAATACTAGCTACAGGTACTTTCCAAAGACCAACTGGGGGCATGATGTGGGTCTCACAGGCATCAGCATCCAGGGTACTCCACCAGTTTCTGGATGCCATGCTACCACATGCCAGTGAGCACATATCTTTTCTGCTCACCCCTGAGGCGAGGGCTAGCAATATGCAACACTTCAACCATATAGCACACTACCCTGAGGTACTGGGTGCCATAGATTGCACTCATGTACATATCAAGTCACTACCCGATGAGGAAGGTAGACTCTACGTCAACCACAAGAGGTACCACTCCATCAGCTGCCAAGTTGCGTGCAATGCCCAGGGGATTATCATGAATATGTGTGCTGACAGACCTGGCAGTTATCACAACTCACATATCTGGCAGGCATCACAGCTGTACCAGATGTTTGCTGGGGGGGGATATCCCACATAACCATTTTCTGGGGGATGATGGCTATGCACTGGAACTGTGGATGATGACACCCATCAGAAATGTATGTACACCCACGGAAGAATATCATAATGAGGCACACACAGAAACTAGGAACATGATAGAGAGTGTGTTTGGGATTCTGAAATCATGGTTTCAGTGCCTAGATATATCTGGTGGAGCCCAGCAGTACTCTCCAGCCACATGAGCACATATGTTCACAGTATGTGCTATGCTACACAACTTGAGCCTGTGGAAACAGTTGCAACATGATCAGCAAAGGGAAGGGATACACAGCCCCCCTCTACTGCCTAGGTCACCACAGCCACAGTCACAGGAAGACTCAGAGGAGGAACCCCCTGATGATGTCCCTATAGACAGATATAGGCATGCACAGTATGCCCTGGCTTTGGCTAAGAGGCAATGCATAGCACATTCACTGACAACCTAGGTCCCCTAGGGACTGACACCTTACTCCTACTCACATACATATAGTAAAATTATTGATGCCAGGCAACCCACACAACTTGGACCTATCCATGTATTGGCTGTGTACTGCTTGCATCAGACAGAGTCAGCTCTGACCTACATTTAAATGGTGTTTTTAAAAATCGAAATTCAGTTCTGATGAAGTCTGTATTTTGCACAGATGAAAGCGCATAACTGACTTTATTATTATTATTTTTATTTATCACACTGCGTTTGAGTACTGTTGGATTTACAATAAAATATTTTCCTGTTCTAGCCGTGTGTTATCGTGGAGTGCCTATTCCAGCATTTTGTTCTATCTCTAGTTCCAGTGTTGCCTGAACTACAGTTCTGTTAACTGCTGCATTCACAAGGTAGGTTCCAAACCTACACAGTTCTTTTAAGGTTTACTATAATATGGTATCATATGTATGGATCTGCTACATGTGTGCAAGGAAATACAGTGGGCTAAGTGGACAGAAGCAGCATCTACATTGGACTACATATACCCAGTCCAATAGTATGTGTCCCCTAATAATCACTAGGCCTCATGGTTGGAATATTCACTACATCAGTCAAGGGACATGTTAAACAGTGGGGTCACATGATATTTGGACTACTGTCTATCCCAGTAGATCATGTGCTGTTGTTCCCTCACCCCCAACACAGCAGTGTTCACATACAACTGCTTTAACATTAAGTCAGCATGGTAAATCAGCAGACCAGGCAATCTCAGGGCTGTAACATAGAACTCAATCACACATTGTATGTCACACATAAAGCAGAAATAACAATGTACATATTTATGTTGTTGATTATGTGATGAATGTCTCCTCTCTGACTGGCAGACTGTGTGGCTCAGTAGACTGGGGAAGTTGGCATGGGTGATGGTGATGATAGTTTAAATCTGGAAGTATCCACATCATTTGCATGTGAAGTATTATTATGTTGGTGTTTTTACAAACTGTCAGTCTGTGTGTGGTTAACACTATGGACCTCATTCATATATTAAATATAGCAGACAGCTGGGGAATGCAGTGGACATTTTGTGTGAAGTGCAGTACTGCAGAAACAGTGCCTGTAACACACAAAATCCCGGACTGGAGTACAGGTAGGTGTGATCTGAAGTGACTTTATAAGTACTGACAGTCCCACTGGGCATGCCCAGACACTTAGTTAAAATGAGTGCAATTCTATTGCACCTTCATCAAAATGACCTGTTATGTATAGATATGTCTGTCTGTCACTATCTCTCTCACACATACATAGTATAGCTATCTCTATGTAGTGTCAAATATATATATATATATATATATATATATATATATATATATATATATATATATTAAAATGATAGGTAGACTCTCCCCATATATCTACATAACACATATACATATCATACACACACAGCTACAATTGTATATACATCCCTTTTATATACATAAATATGTGTGTGGATGTCTGTATTGTCCTACATACACTAATAATGATGAATAAATCTGAACTATCACACATAGTGTTGCTCAAAGAATCCAAACTAAGGGAGCAACAGTACATAATCCACTTTCCTATAGACGCCTGTGCCTGCTAAATATCACCATGTAGACAGAAACAGGTGATCAGGTGGTATAATGTATAATGTTGTCAATGTGCGCATGGACAGGGCACATTGTTCCCACCCACAGGTTTGCCTATCTAAGTGCAAACAGCCACATATGGCCATACTGGCAACTGTAGAAACATAGCTAGGATAATAACAGTTATTTCACTGCTAGGATACTGTATGCAGTATGAAACAATATCACTCTGCAGGCCACAGATGCTGTTCAACACAAGCCTAGTTTGTATAATCCACAAGTACCATGCCTGCAATCACAGACTTAGGCCATTGCATGTGCAATAGATACTGTGATCTATTGTGCATAAGACTAGATAGGCAGAGGTTTTAATCTCACTTTAGGCTACTTGGTGCATGTGTGTGTGTGTGTGTGTGTGTGTGTGTGTGTGTGTGTGTGTGTGTGTGTGTATCCCCCTGCAAAACAACTAACATGCCCTCATGGGCTATCCACCTGCGATAGTTATCCACTTTTTGGCTCTGTCTCTTGAAGCTGCCTGCCAAATTGCCCTCTTCTGCAATGGCTGATGATATCATCCACTTTAAGACTACCAGGTGACACTGTTATATCGGACTTAAGCAGTGGTATGTGCAATGAGTACTGTGAACTATAGTATGTAAGACTATATAGGTAGCAGTTCTAATCTCACGCCAGGCTACCTAGTGCATTTAAATGTCTATAGGGCATAAGTATGATCACCTTAGTAGCTTAGAAAAATGTAGTGTTTTGAAGTATTTTATTTGTAGCGTGTGATGTGGCTCCCCAAAGGACTGACCACAACAAGGCCTGCTAATGTCATCAAGCATAATATGCCCTAAACTGATAGTACTAGCAGACATGAGTTGTGTGGCATGCATCATGTACTGAGATCTGTAGTGTGTACCAGTACATAGGCAAGTGTTCTCATCTACTTACAGCCAACTTGCACTATGTATGTGCTTTGGAATGTCCTGTAAGCAGTGATTGGAAGTGGTGCTAGCCTCAATGTAGCCATGTTTGTGTATGAGCCTGTTAGAGCATTTTACAACATGTCATGGAACCATAGGATGTTTGAACTTCACTAGCACAATGACCATACAGCCCTCACAATCATAGCCATCTTTATACCAGTAGTTACAGGATCAGCACATACTGCACCCATGCATGAGGGGCATAGTCAGATGCCCTGTGTTGAGATGACGGTTGCCCAGTCAATTATACAGTTGGCATGTGCTGAGGTGCACTGAGGTGCTCTGTGTGCCATTAAGCAGGGCTCTGTTTCAAGGGTGTGTTTAAGTCTGCTAGACAAATCTCTCCCACAAGCATGTAGTACTAACATCACATACAAGGTTAATGTCCTTACAGTGAGTTATCCATCTACTATGCCTCCTACAGATAGGCAGCATATGCAATTAAGCAGGGTCACACATTGCCCCGTATGTAAGGCACAGATCACCTCTGAGTAGTCTATATGCCACAGGTGACAATGACACTCCTTGCAGATGGTCCCCATTGAACACATACTGAAGACATGAAGTGTGCTTGTGAGGGATGATACTGTTGTGTGCAATTACTAGTACTGCTTGGAAAGGTACATCAACAAACGGCCATTGCACTTAAATATTGGCATGCTGATGGAAAAGTACTTGAAGGTTATGAGTATGTCACTTACAGGTGACTGTGGCCTCAGCTATGCCATATGATTATTGCTATACCACTGCAGAGACATGATGACCTAAGGCACATTAGGTGTAAATCTGTGAGGCCAGGTCTGTGTGCCCAGTTCTTTTACCCCTGTTGCGACTGACGTGCTACTTACCAGATACATAGGTTTAACTCATGGAAATGATACTACATATATATTTGCATGGAGTTTATGGCCATTAGTATGTCAACAGGCATGTGTTCACAGTACTCTGTTGCAGGATAGTGACATACCACAGAGACTGTATGAGTGCTCACAATTTGCAGACATCAAGCAACGTTATTATCCACAGTCAGTCAGTAGTCATGTGTATTGTGATTCAATGGATTCCAAGCAGTACAGGACCCAGGACTGTGCCCTGTTGAGCACTGTTGCTTACAGATCAGCTATTGCAAGTGGATGTCCTTATGTTGTGTATGTGTGCCATCAACGGGCCACTTAGTAACCCCTACAATGACAGTATTGTGGATGCCTAAGTGGGTGCTTTGTAAATGTTGCCTGAGCAGGGAATATAGTCAGACAGCTTGGCTCACTCTAGGGGGTTGTACACCCTAATGTATCCTCATCCAGGTCCTTGGTGACTGCCTTGGAAATGTTTACCATGTGTAACAGTCATGATCCCCATGTCACACATCCAAACTTTGTACAGTCAACTGTGTGTAAATCACATATATGTGCACTGATCAGCTCCATGATGATCGATCCTATGGGCATACAGATATGGATACTCAGGCAAAGAGGTGTGTAGTTATGTTGGTGAGTGGATGCACCATCTCTATACAAGGGTATCACAGATGTCATTGTCCATTCAGCTGGCGTGCAGCCAGTGGTGTCAGTATGATTGCAAGGATATCCCAGTGGTATTAGTAATCCTTGTCAGATCACATGTGGGATGCAGCCTGGAAGGTTAGCATGTGCAATAGATGCTGTGTATCTTCCAGTGAGAGATCAGTTATGAACTGCTCTGTAAATATGGAAGTTATGGGACAGGTTGTAGGAATGTCATGTGTCACATGTGGTGTGGACGAGGGAGTGTAGTTGATGCAGACAGTGTGTGAGTACAGGTTGGGTATGAGTACAGACGCATCATATGTGGCATCATGATGTATGAGGCCACCGAAAATCTAGGCCTGTCCTTTGAGGTCACACATATGTAACTACACTGTGTATTGTGGTTCTGCTTTGTGTGGGTGGCTACTTTTGTTACTTACCATGCCTACACAAAATCACAACTACACGATGTGCTTCTTTTAGCCAAGGAGGTAGTGCTCCATTTTTGGGAGGGTGCCCTCACCCCAACTGTCACACAACACTTTCCACCTGTTATTGTACAGCCTGATAATGCCAGTTGGCATCCAGTCAGGTTTGCTAAGCCATGATGAGCCTATGTCCCTCTTGTCATGTACAGCTAAGTTCATTCAGTTTAATGCTGCTGACATACTGCATGGGTGTAAAGATCTGTATATTTGTCTGTCCCATCCGAAGGGGGTGGTGCAGTCATGCTATGTCAACCATCCCACCGGAGGTAATAAATGGCTATCTTGACATATAAATCTGTGTTGTCTGCAAAGGGGGTACTTGCTGGTAGTTCTAAAGAGACTGATCTGTAGTCATATCCCTCCAGGGAGTACCTCACATTCGGAGTGCTGTACTGGTCACCCTTATTGGTAAACACATGATGCAATACATGGGTTCCCCATGTGGGGATGTCACAGCACTGCTGCAGGGCATTGCAGGTAAGGACCTGGACCATCCTTTGGGCAAGTGAGCCACAGCATGACTAAGCAACACAGTGTGTACATATAACAGTTCTCTAACAAGTCTGTCTGTGCTCTGTACAGACATCTTGCATGACTCTCTTCTTGTAACATGCTAGAAGTGACTGCAGTACTTACTTGCACAGAGGACAACTAGCATGTAGTGCCAAGTGGTGTCCACAGATCTCTGAGTCCATGTCACATGAAATGCCATGATAGGAGTTAGCATGGCTACGAACACTAACACTGACACTGGACCAAACACTGTTACTTTTACTCAAGACCAGATCATGCCTACTTACTGTAACCGGCAGAGCCTGTTGACTGTTACACTATTCAATGGATGTCAGACATATGTCTCACTCCACCAACCATGGCCTGACAAGGTATATGACAATATTAGGCCAGCAGATCTTGCTGGAAACTGTGTATGTCATGTACAGAGTGTTATGTCAGCTGGTGGATATGTAAGTGTCTGACAGTCATACTTTTGGAAGATAGCATTGGGATGCCTATGCTGCAATAATGCCATGGATATGCAAGTGTCTAACAGTCATACTTTGGGAAGATAGCATTGGGAGGCCTACGCTGCAATGATGCCATTCACCAGTGGAGTTCACCATCCTCCATTACTGGCATACCCCATCTACTTATTCCCTCTCTGCAGTCACAGCCACTGTCAGTGCCCTCTGACTGAGTACATTAGCAGGTGATTGCATATTAGGGGCTGTCACAGCATCCCACATGGAACCAACAATTATCCAGGATGGCCTAACACACAGTCAATTGTTCTCTTAGCCACTGACAAAGACTAAATGCCAACTACTGCACAATTCTATCCTTTGGGAAATCATCCACCCCTGCAAAATATTGTAGTGTCCGCACACCACACACAGATGAGCCATTATACATGGAGTTATGGACAGAGAGAGTAATGTAGCCTTTGACTTTCACTGGTCGGTAAGATGTGGGGATAGACTCACTGTTGTACAACCTATACCAACAGGTTTGGTATGTAAATCCCAGACTGTCACTGCTATACTGACTGTGGTAGTCATCACACCTATCATCATGTGCAATGGAACCCTTGCTGTGTCACTACACAGGCATACCATACAACTGTAGCAGCCACACATGCTCCATGGTACACCAATACACAGTGTAGATAACATATCCTATGGAGTCTATGTCACGACCATACATGTATAGTCTGTCTCTTTCATGCTTTGGAGGGGATGTGTATGGCTCCACACAGGGAGGTGTAGGATCCCACTGTGTGTACCTCCTGCATACCCATGACAGGACCAGCACATGTCTCACCTGTTCTACATGCCTACAACATCACTATAGTATACATAGTACATGCTGGGGAGACAAGCATTTAACACAGGCAGTATACGCTACATGAAACAGACCCCTCTCATACATATGAAGCACACATCTGCTGTAACACACATCATGTGCAGGATACACAATGGGATGCAGAACATGACAATCATAACTGTTGTCAGGAAACTGCATGCACTGGGCACAGGATATTTGTAGATGGGTCAGCTCAGTCACCACAGTTTGTAGATGTGTCAGTTCCCAAAACCCTGGTTATACTTATTAAGGGTAGCAAACCATTTCACAGATTAGGGATGCATGAATGTACTGAATGCCACCATTGTCCTTGTTAGCCTATTATACACATATGAACCTATAGAGCCATGCACTTAGTGCCTTGCTGAAGACATATTTCTGCTGTGCTGACATGCCATCCTGGGCAGCTTCGCTGACACTGTGTATCCATAGATTATCCCAACAGACTCCTGAAAGAGAAACATAAACAGATCCATGACACACCTGTCATCATGTAACTGTACATCCATTAAAACATTATACAACATAAGGTACACAAGAGTATGTGGTGTACTTGTGACAAATGTCAGAATACAGTATCTGTTGTTAACCACTACAACTGGCATGGCAAAACAAAACTGCATTACATAAGTACATGTTAAGTAATACAGTCACCCTGTGCATCAGACACATAACTTCATTTCCCAGCTTTGATGGTGAAGATAACAGGTATGAAGCACAGGTATCACCATTTGCACAGGGTGTTGTGTGGGGGTGCAGGGGGACTAGGTTGACCCAAATGGTTGACAGCATATGTGTGAGTCAGGAAGGGAAGTAGGTAAGATGGACCGTGGAAAGGTGCCGTGTGTGTCTGTAGGTGACCTGTATTTGACAGTGGTGTGTGAGTATGTGTGTGTGTGTGTGTGTGTGTGTGTGTGTGTGTGTGTGTGTGTGTGTGTGTGTGTGTGTGTGTGTGTGTGTGTGAGAGTGTGTGTTTACACAGTCAAGCTCAGTGCTAGCCCTACATGTGTGTATGTTGGACAGCTTTGGACCGTACATGGTAGAGTTAACAGCTCACCATTTCTGGTCCCGAACATGGGAACTGGCTCTGCCAGGCATTGCACTGGCACCTCCCTGCCCAAGTTCAGAAGCAGTGCTAGTACATGACGGTGACTGCTGCCTGCTGGGATTGTGTCCCCAATGGGAACACCCAGGACCATGAGCCCATGGCCTGCCACATCATGGTGTGTAAAGCACACTCCCCTTTGTAGCACTGGATGTACTGCCACTATGGGATCGTGATTGTGCATGGCCATATGGACTCTCAGCAGATGGGGTTGCTTTCCACACATTCAAGCAGACAATGCATGGTCCAAGACAGACACATTCTCAGCCCACCTTCTGTCCACTGCATCAGTCAACCAATCCAGGGTGTCCCCAATGCGGTTGAGGCAGTCATGGATGTCAGACTGTGCTGCATCCATAACCCTAAACATATGTCTGGTGTTCCATTAGAACATGCCTGTGCCTCCATGATGGCCTGAAACATGCACTGACTGACCCGTGATGTGCCGAGTAACACCTGCAACAGGTGATGGATGGACAGCAGGCCTCCTACAAGCACCCCTGTCAATCCAACTGTGTGGGACTTCACCAGTTCTCTGGCTATGGCCAATGTCTACACTCACTGGAGCCATAGTTGCCACACTTTTCTGTTCAGTGTCCCCACCCTCTGACTGTCCAGTATGTGTGGCCTCCAGGGACTGGGTATGTGTAGGTGACAATGGGGGCAGAAGAGGGCTGTCAACCTCTGGGATAGATTCAGCCCCCGAAACACCCACCTGTGCCACACCATGGCCACCATCATCATCAGAGTCTGACCAACCCCCCTCCCTGGTCATCTGTCATAAAAAACAAAAAAGCAGTACATTACTACTTGCACTATTATGCTCTGCAGTACTATGTTGTCATATATGGAAGGCTTTATGCACTATTGTCACTATGACCGACCTGTTGATAACCCAAACTCGTGTAGTAGGACTGTAAGAAAGTACTCTTCTTACTGACAGCTGTAGTTACTTGTAAATAAACTCTCATTACACTACAATCTCATCAGCAACAGTGAGGTTCACTGCTGACATTAGTGTAGACTCTGCACAGTTGACACATATGATACTGAGTACTGTCATGACAATGCTGTCACATCTATCAGCGTGATCACATCTACAAGTCATAAGTATGAGTCTAACATGTGTACAGTCAGACAATATGTGTGCATTTGGCAATCATGCCAATAGTACAGCAATGCAGGCAGCAGGCCTGGCATGACAGTCTAGGGATTACAATGCTGTAAACATACATCAATAGCAAAATAGTGTCATGCATACCAGGAGCAGGACCAAAGGTGTGTTGCACATCCTCTGTATGTGTAACAAATATGGAGATCATTGAAATATCATTATCACAGTTTTAAGAATGGCCTGTTGCTGTGATCCCCATTCCCCTTAAGTATATTCACACATCTGCATCCTGATGTAAAAAAATGGTTACGTACCTGATGGAGTGCAGTACTATTCTGCTGATATGCGCTGATAGTTAATATTTTGCATATGTGCATTCTGTATGACAAAAAGTGTTATACAGACTGATTTCCCAAAGCCAGCTGCTTGCCTTTTTTAACATGCTTCTTATCAGCAGGTGATTGCCTCTTAATTAATTTGTGGTTCTGAAATGTTAATTGCAGCCAACACAGCTGAGTTGCACTATCATCAGCCAATCACATGCAACCACAGTGAAATATATAAGGCCTTAAAGTAGATTAGGGACCCTTTCTTCTATGTTGTGCTGGACATTACTGGGGTGAGGAGACAACTTCATCACAGGGGGTAGGTCTGTATCAGCAAATTTTACATAGATATGGGTGTGCTACAGGCTGCAGCTGCAGATAATAGACACAGGCAGAGAGTGTGAACACTTTGGAGGACAATAAGCTGTAGGAGTAACTGTGGGAGCTATGCCAGCCATGTTGTAGAGGCAGAGCCAGAGTGAGGCTACCCTTTCCAGTCCAATTAAGGCATGTGTTTAAGGTAAGTATGTTAGGCAACAGTATCATTAATAGAGTACCAGGCCATATGTTTGTTGTGTCCTTGAGAGACATGGGGGATAAATATAACAATACTATAATTCCAGTGCTACACACCACTGGATTTGAACCCAGGACAGTGTGTGGGAAAATGTATTGTTTGCAAGGCATTTAACATACTGAGCTACTGAGTCACAGCTTCAGCAGGTGTACTTGCAAGATATACGTGCACGCATACAGGCTATGAGAAACATTTTCTACATCCATCAGTATGCGCATGACTTTACATGGATGTTTTTCTGCACCAGGGTCCCAGGTGAACATGTATGTTGCCATTAATGCCTTAGCAAGTGTCTTTTTACATGTTGCTGATGAAGGGCACAGTTACCTGCTATCACAGGCCTCAATTACATCCATTATCATGTCTTTAGCTGTCTAGTGATGTACTACTGCACCAGAGTCCAAGGTACACTCCCATTTTTTCCATTACTTTTTAATCAACTTTGCATGGCACAGCCCGCATCTCCTCTGAAACACACTTATTGATTGTAACTGGCAATTACTATGTTTTGTTTAAACCATCTGTTTTAATTAAAAGCTGTGTTGCATGGCAGGTTAATGCAGTGGTCTACAGGTGCTATGGTCTTGGGTCCAAAATATGGCACAGGCGTTTATTTTGTAACTGTGTCTTCCAATTTTACAGACAAATATATCCACTATAGCTCTGTTTAGCTGAGCTTAGCAAATCTGCATGACACAGTGCATCATGCACCACCGCACTAAATAAATATAATGAAAAGAAAAATGAGGAGATAGGAAAGTGGCAAAATGGGGTTCGAGCAGGGGAAAATAAAGTCAAAGGCAGGTAGGTATGTTCAAGAAGGGTGTAGAAAAGAACTATACATATCCATTTCTTGTACAGCAACAACTGTGCACTTTGACAGAATTTGTACATGACTTTGGACTCTCATCCCCTGAGAGAGGGGTGAGGACAACGTAACTGTATTGTCAAACAAATTGGACCAAATTATGTGTGTCACATGGACATGTGTGTGAACTGGAGAGCTATGTATGGGATGATTTTTTTTGGGGGGGGCAGGCACCCATTAATTTTTTTTTTTTAAGGTGAGAACGGAATGTTAGGGAAGAGACATAGGTACATGTGGGGGATAAGTTGGGTAGGTGAGGATGCATTTACAGACAGGCAAGACAAACAAGACAGCAGACAAGGGTGGTGTGTGATACATGAGTGGGGAGAACACCTTAGATAGGGAGGGTGTTGTGGAATCTAAGTGCCATGTGCCTCCACAAGGCAGCAGCGTGACTCACAACCCCTCCCTTGGGACTGTCTCCACTGCTTTGTCACTACCCCGGGGTGGCAGTCGTGGAGGCTGGGCACCAGTTTGGCCAGCATGTCCTCAATCCAATGCATGTGGTGTTCAAACTCACAGTACACTATCCTGTGCAGCAAAACTGGCAGCTTAGCCCAGATGATGACTCCCCCTCCACCACCGATCCTGAGTGCGGCCTGGCCCTGACCTCTGGGGCAGTACTACCTGATGCCACAGGTAGTGCACGGGCAGCAGAGGGGGCACCACCGGCCTGGGTCCCAAATGTGCTGGGACCCTGTGCCACAGCCAGATGAGGCCTACCTTGACGTGCTGTGGTAAATTAGGTATAGCAATAAGTTAAGGTTAGTAATAACCAAACCATTGTTAGTATTAACAGAATGGAACATCATATTTATCAATCCAAATACATATTAATGTATATCATGTGTAACACAACATTAAGTAACATAACAGTCAGTATGTTAACAGCATATCAGTAAGAAGTAAACCATAAGGCCAGCAAAACAGTTAGTTTAACAAAATATGTTAATATTGAATAATTATAACACAGAACAATAATAGATCACATTTTGCAAAAATATAGTTATTTTAGCAAAATATGTTAATATTAAATCATAATAATAAATAACAATAATAAATACATGAAGATAAGGGATGGGGAGAGAGAGAAACACTCCATTACCGACAATGCAGACTATATCCCTTACAACATTGATAATAAATACTCTACGGGCATGTAGTGTCAGATTTGAGTACAGTGACTACAATTCTCCTATAGCTGATGGAGCACATACATAACTCTCAAGCTGTTGACATGGGTCAGTATGGGCCAAACAATAACAAATGCAGGTGCACAACTACACAGAACACTTTCACATAATGTGGCCATCTAAAACTACCAAGGTGTTCTGTAAGCAGATTTGGTAATACATCGCATTCCAGTTAATCATTTTTCTGGTAATCCTGTGACAGACAGATTAGGAAGTTTTAATTACATTACAAGAAATTGTGACACTTGAGAGGCATGTTTGTGTACAGTACATAAACTAGACATCCGTCATGCCTTAGTTAACAGGCATGGAAATAGAACCCAATAGCTGTGACTGCAGGGGACAGCTGCAAAAAATGTAACATTGACTGCAGCAGCTTAGTACAGACATGCAAGGAATACAGCTATACTGTAAATATGTAGACAGATTTATTTAGGAATCAATAATGCTGCTTAGTATTTTATTGGTATTGCTGATAAGCGTCTGTGAAATGTTAGCACAATCATATCTGCTCTTAACATGAACTACTTCAACCATATATCTTTTGTTCCTGGAGTTGGAGAAAAAGACAGCATTATGTGACTGAATGCGTTTTGCATTCTAGAACTATTACAGTGCTATACTTGACTGCAGTGACAGTAGAACACACATGCATGGCATACAGTTGCACTGCATTCATTAAAACAAATTTCTTTAGGAATCAATGATGCTGCTTAACACTTTATTGGTATTGCTGATAAATGCCTGTGAAGTCCACATATAATATCTGCCCATAGAGTGGGCTACCTCACCCATATACCTTTATTACCTGGAGTAGGAGGAACAGAGCACATTATGTGACTGGAGACAGTGTTACACTGGACTGCAGCAACCTTACCATAGACAAGCAATGCATACAGCCATACTGCAATGGTTATGACAACACAATCCTGCTGTACACCATATTGCTTACTGTTATTGGTATTGTTTATTGTTTATTGCAATACAGTTGTTATTGTTCATTTATTGCACTACACCTCTAATTGCCCAGTTCTACCTGCCCATTTATTGAACTACAGTTTATATTCTGTATACTTTATTGCAGTAAATGCTTTACACTTTTTTGTTTATTGCCATACAAATAGCTTAATAAATCCATGCTTACCACACTCAATGCGCAACCTAGACAGGTACCCGGCATGGGACATGACATTGTAAGCTCTCTCAGCTGCAGCTGTTGGAAGAGAAAAACACTATTATGCATACCAGTTTTGCAGACATTCAGCTTGCAGTTTGATAAAACAGTAGAAAACATACTTACATATTTGTGGGGCATTCCCAGCTCAAGCCTTAGTCCAAGATTCACCTCCTTTTCATCCGCAGGTCGTTAAAATGGTGTGTGGGGTACACCACTAACACTATGAGTTCCCTTGACAACCGGTCCCAGACCTCTGCCTTGCATTCTGAGTCCTAGAAGCTGCCCTGCATCAGCCTGGATTCATAATGTTTTACCAGGAGCCCAACAAAGACCCTGGCCTCCTGAACACCCCATCTCTGTACCGGAAAGTGCATACCTTCACCAGCACAGCCTGCCATATCAATAGATGACGGACTCTAATGAATGGTGCACCTATTAGCCTTAATATAGGCTGTTTTCCTACCCTTAAACCTCATTGAACAACTTTAAAAAAAAAGCACCGTGTTGCTTAGCAGCTCTCAAACCAGCTAAGCAGAGCTAAGCAATGTGAAAACTCGCACATTCAAAGTTTTAGCTATGCTTAGCCCTGTGCAAACAGCGATAGCCATTAGCATGTTTAAGCAGTGCTCAGAATAGTGCAGCAATGCCATATTTCACAAATTTGTTTTTAAAATTAAACATATATAATCAATTAAATTACAGACATCTTATGACTGCTATGGACTCGAACTCAGGATCTACTAAGTGTTAGGCTGTATCTCTACTCATTTAGCTACTTGGATATTATGAAAATTAGTATACCTTCAAATATACTACTGCGCTACCTATTAGCATTGCTAAGCACCATGGCTTGCCACTCAAATGCGCTTAAACAGACTCAGACATAAATAATTAATTGAATCTGGTTTCTGTTTTTAGATGTCTATCAAATGTCGGCTATGTATGCATGAGCAGCGCTCAGCACTGCGCCGCACTGCACAAACATCAATTTAAAAAAAGCAGAAAAAAAAATGTAATTAGGATATTTAATGACATCCGGTTTCTATTTTTTGATGTTTGGCAGGTTTCAGCTGTCTATATGTAAGCAGAGCTTGGCATTGCTGCACTCTGCAAACATACAGAAAGAAAAAAAAATATATAAAAATAAAATATTACACATTTGAACCAATTCACAGCATTTCAACAGTAGCAGGGAGCAGTACAGGGAGCCTCATCCTGAATGCATCCACAACCACGGGTAGCCTCTACACCTCTCCCTACACCAGCTCAATATCCCTGTTCCTATGCTCTCCCTCAGCATTGTCACATAATTAATATGCATGGGGTACTGCTGTGGGGGAACCATGGCCGTGTACACAGATACATTCTGTGCAGGCTCTACATGGTGCCTACATGGATTTTATCAAATCCTGGGGCTTATTTTTTTAGGAGCTAAAGGCACAGGAAAAAAAGAACTATAAAACTTGTATTTTCCACTGTCTTTCTTATTATGTTTGCAGTTTATCCCAAAATTGAGGAACAAAAGCTGCTAAAAGGCATATATATATATATATATATATATATATATATATATATATATATATATATATATATATATGTATATTTATATATATATATAAAACTCTCATATACTCCACTACCCCTTGTCCCAAGTGTTCTCTCCATTTAGCTACTTCACTCTACAAGAAGTGAAACAAGCACATCACAAGTCTGACTACCGCGGCTGCAAAAGTTATCATATCCCAAAGAACTTGCACAGCTGAATTTCACCTGCAGTTGCAAAAGTTCACAAGTAAAACATACACTGAGTTAAATCTAAGACAATTTCCAAGACTCGAACTAATAATTTAAGTCATGCACTAGTGTGTTTTGTTTGTAATGCTGAATCTGCTGGAAGAATATCCACACCCCCACTTCTTCACCCATACTCACAGGTCTTTTACTGCTGAAGGTGAAGCTACGTTAAAAATTCAGCATATTTTACTCTTATCAGTGTAATGGATCCCTGGAAAAGACATTGAAAAGCCCATAACTATAAAATTAGATGCTGTGACTCGAGTCAAGTTTTGAGAGTTCAGTTACATTGTCTTTGTATCCATGAACATTCTACCTCACTGATTGTTTATGGTGGTAAACCATCTGGGGGGAGTAACTCCTTTCCACTGAAGAAACTGATTGGCTCTCCCTGCTTCTCAGCTTGGTTTCCCACTACTTTTGCCTTTGTGGCTCCAAACTCAGACTCACTTCCCTACCCCTTGTCCCAAGCCTGCTGCTTCACTCTACAAGACGGTACATTGGATTCTCGTATTATCTTAACTGTTATGGTTTATTTCATTTTGGTTCAACCTTGTACTAGAAAAATACAACTAGGATTTCACTGTGTTTAATTCTGGCTAAGTGTTTTGTCTCTTTCTGTTAAATATATCAGTATGTTTCTACTGACTTTTTACTCCAGGTTTCAGTAGTAACAGCTAAGTGTTGTCTTCCTGCTGTTAATGTGCAGCAATTATATTAGCAAATTTCTACTGGTTGTTACTTTCACTGAATCCTACTGTAAAACAATCAATTTTCTTTTTGCTGTTTGTACCGCAGTTATATCAAGTAAATCTGTTGCCACCTGGCTAAGTGTTTTTTTATTTTGTTTTCTCCCTACTAATCTGCAGTGTATATGTTTATGTTATGAAAATATATATTTCTACCCCCTCCTACTGAAAGCTTCTATTGTAATAACTGATTTTATCTTTGTGTGAACAGCACAGTTCCTGGATATTGTAGGCAATTGATAATATATGAGAGTTTCATTTTGTGAAGAGATTGTCCTTGACAAGGGTTGCTACTTCTTTTTTTTTCATACATGCTACACACTCTAAGTGCTTAAATAGCAGATTCTCGGCTGGAGTGTGGGGAGTGCCTTCTGTGTGGAGTCTGCATGTCCTCCCCGTAGTTGGGTGGGCGTTCGAAAGACATGCGTAAATGGGCGTGCCTTCATTGAAGGTTGAACGTCGAGCTGGCACCTCAACGTTCATCAAAATCTACTGCCAATCATTAGCAGACCGGAGTTCCACTGTGGAGACCCCTAACTGGGAAAAGCCAAAAGACAACAACAACAACAATAGACTATATGTTGTGTAGTGAACAGTGGGAACTAACAGATAGGCATGCTACCTGTCTCTCTAACATCTGTAAACCCACATTTCAGTAACCCCTTATTTGCATGCAAACACATATCTCTTGTTAGTTTATTTTTCTCTCTCTCATTCTATACTGTGGAAGCCACCATTTTTGTTTTTAGTAATCACAAACTTGCATACCTACAAATATCTCCTGTAAACTTTCTTATTATCGTGTTTAAAGGCTAGAAAGGTGAAACTAACAACTGTGACATATAGTGCACTACTCTTGTTTGCCATACGATACATAATGTGGATAAGTATAGACAAACAGTACTGTATCTATCTAGTTCAACCATCAAGAAATCCTTACTAACCTCTCTCTCTCTCTCTCTCTCTCTCTCTCTCTCTCTCTCTCTCCCCCAGTGAAACAAGCACATAGTAAGTCTGACTACTACTGCTGCAAAAGTTATCATATCCCACTTCCTAAATAACTTGCACAGCTGAATTTCACCTGCAGTTGCAAAAGTTCAGAAGGAAAACATAACACTGAGTTAAATCTATGTAAGATAATTTCCAAGACTCAAACTAATAATTGAATTTGTTACATCATGCACTAGTGTGTTCTCTTTGCATTGTTGAATCTGCTGGAAGGATATCCCCACCCCCACTTCCTCACCCACACTCACAGGCCTGTTACTAATGAAGGTGAAGCTACATTAACACTTCAGCATATTTTACTCTTATCAGTGTAACAGATCCCTGGAAAAGACATTTAAAAAGCCCATAACTATAAAATTAGATGCTGTGAGTTGAGTCAAGTTTTGAGAGTACAGTGACCTTGTCTTTGTATCCATAAACATTCTACCTCACTGATTGTTTGTGGTGTAAACCATCTGGGGGTTCTTCCCGCTCCGTTCACTTCTCTCACTCTGCTCCCCTGCTCTTCCCCCATATCCCACCCTCCCCCAGCAACTCTACTCATATCCCAAGCAAACCATACTCCCTCATTCCTATGATCCAATTATATACAACTCTATCTTGTCTACACCCACATTTCAGTCACACCATGCCTACTTTTATTTAACCAAACTTATCTCATTTCCCTTACATCCATCACCTTGAATTCTCATCCCCCCACTATAATTCTTTGCATCTTACTCTATTTTACCATCACAACACTAACTGCACCTCAAACTGTCTTACATTAACTCCAGGCTTACCACCTCCCTTTCTGTTATACACACAAACTAACATTGCACCATAATTTTACTACTGACCAGTCACATCTCCCCCACCCTTCCTTATCACAAACCACAGGGCAAAACACCTAACCACATTGTCAAATCCCACCATGAAGTCGAAGTATTTCCAACCTTACCTTCAGCTGCACACATATCACAAGATAACATAATCTCTGTTTACACCTGATATTTCATTCTAACACATAAATACCACTTTTACTATTTTTAAACCTACTATCACAGTTGATACGCTCCTCCTAACCTGCCTCGCTTCTTTACTCTTAATTCTCAACTTCACTACAGCTATATCCTCGCTTACCCCCACACATCAATACACATCAACAACTTCCTCCAACCATCACCCCAATAAACAACACAGCTTCTCACATATCTCCTGCCAGTTTTTCCCCTATAACCACCCATATTATTCAAATCACAAACTGGCCTCCTTACCTCCTATGAAACCACACTTGATACCAGTACCATCACCTAGGAATAAAAAATACTTCCCATGGCACTCCTTCCTCATTACCCATCTACTCAAATGTGGAGACATACATCCTAACCCTGGCCTACCCTCTAATCCTAACCAAAAGAGTAACCTCAAAATTTTAAACATACTTACGATGAACCTTAGAAGCATATGTAATAAAACATCCCCATTGCATGCCTGGATTGATCAAAATAAACCTGACATACTAGCCCTTACAGAAACATGGCTACTCCCCAGTGTAAGAGACTCAGAAATAATACCTCCAAACTTTGTAATAACCAGAAGAGATAGATCTAAAAAATAAGGGGGAGAGATAGCACTGCTATATCCATCTATGCTCAACATCACACTCTACACCAGTAATATACCCACCTTTTCCAGTGCTGAGGTACTAATCTCTTTTTTGAACCTCAACATATCAAAAATAATTTGCATAATGGTAATATATATCCCACCAGGTAGCAATATACCAGTGTTGGAAAATATTTTATCTTGGGAATCCCAAACAATAAACCTCAAAACAATAATCTTAGGAGATGTAAATATAAATTGGCAAACCATAGCTTGCAACTCCCCCACAAATAGTATAAATCTGTATGTTTTTTCTCAACTTATCAATACTCCAAGATACAGCAAAGATCTTACCTGCCACTCCTCCCTAGACTGGATCCTAGTATCCCACCCTGCCAATTACCTCTCTTCCGGTACACTGTCTAGCTACCTCAGTGATCATCTGCCAGTGTATTCCCTTAGAACAAACTCCCAAAAACTAAGAGTACACACCATAAAATCAGATAGGACCTAAACTCATTTTTATAAGCATAAATTAAACAATCTCCTAAGTGAAATAGACTGGACACTCAAACTACCACCCCTTAATGGTGCTGTACTATACTTTAATAATACCTTCCTTCACATACTTAATACCCTAGCTCCCATTCGTATGTAAAGAATCAGAAAGAACTTGGCTCCATGGCCATCTAAGTAATGTAAACACCTGAAGAAGCAAAGGGACCTAGCCTGGATAACCTGTAAACAGGACAAAAATGAACAAAATCATGTTAGTTTCAAAACACCATGTAACATAGTGCCAAAACTAATCAACAGAGATAAGTCATATTATTCCCAGCTTCATTTCAACATAAAATCAACCCCAATAAATTTTGGCACTCCATATCTTCTCTGCTTAACCCTGGAACAAATAGAGACCACACCCTATCACCTGATACCCCTCCATCACAAATAGCTGAAAACTTTAACAAGCACTTCATAAAATCAGTATCAGACCTACTTACTAACACCCCTAATGCTGGACCACCCACCCTTCAACCTATTCAGACACCAACCCCAGGCCATCAACTGCTTCTAACCCTGTCATTAATAACCCCCTAATCGACAAAATGCCATACAAACTCCATTCTCACTTCAGCCCATACCTATTGACACCATTAAGAAACTGCTACATAAACTAAAACCCTTCTCTACCTCAGCTGATAATCTTCCACCACACTACCTCAGACTGGCTGCTAAGTCAATCACCTACTCAATCAGTATCCTTATAAATAGGTCTTTATCTGACTCTGAAGTACCTACCATATGGAAACAATCTCACATCACCCACATCCACAAAGGAGGCAACTCTTCTGATCTATCCAGTTTCCATCCTATATCCATCTTGTCACCCATATCCAAAATTTTCGAGAGGGATATTCCTCAGCAGATAATGCAATATCTACTGAAAAACAATCTTTTATCCAAAACCCAACATGGCTTCTGATGTAGCCACGGCACAGCTACAGCTCTATTATCTTTTACAGACACCATGAACAAGGCCAGAGATGCAGGATGCTATACAGCCTCATTAGTCCTTGATCTCTCCAAGGTCTTTGACAAGGTGTCTCACCTCTTACTATTAAACATGATGTCTAACTTAGGCTTCTCACATAACACAGTAAAATGGTTTCATAGGTACCGCAAGGATAATAAAGAAGCAGTGAAATGGTCCAATGAACTCTCACCCTTTCTCCACAACCCTACTGGAGTCCCTAAAGGCTCCATCCTAGGACCCCTACTCTTCAACATTTTTACAAACAATCTTCACACTGCCTGTCACTCTGGGACCCTCATTCAATATGCTGATGATTCCACCATAATCTGTACTGCTCAATCACTACCAGAACTACTTTCAAAAACTCAACAGTCCTTTATTGCATTTGAATCCTGGCTAAGAAATGCCCAACTCTTTCTTAATCCAAAGAAGACAAACTCGTACTCTTTCATCCCAAGAACACCTCTGCTGTCACTGATCATTTTAACATCCTTGCATCTGACAACACTGTCAAATAAATAGTGCAGGAAACCAAAGCACAAGCTTTTGGAATGTAAAAGGGCATAGCTTAGCTGAAGAAAAATGCAATGCAATTCTTGCTCAAATTATACATATACCCATATCCTTGTCTTGGGAGATTTTTGAGTTGGGCACAGCGACTAAAACTTTGAATTGGTATTAGGAAGAAATATAGGTTCATATGACCTTGTTTGCAGCCAAAACTAAATTAGTGGAAAAATGGAAAGCAATTGCAAGTGAGAAGTTTACAGACTTCAACCGATACTTCAAAAATTTCACATAAAACCAAATTTGTTTCTTGATTTCACTCCAGTGATTTACCTTCAGATGCTTGGTTTTGTGTTGTCAGACTGTTTTCATTAATATTTAAGAGTTATGAAGTCATGTTTAAGTGTTTGCAAACTGTTCCATATTACTAAACTGTGTATATGCATGTCAAACAAATAAACATATTGAAGACATCTTACATCACCGACTGATACCAACAGTGAGAATCAAAAGAAGCTTGAGAAGTTTAAGTTCCAGTTCCAGCAGCCACTGTAGGGTTAGAGGTCGTATACACACTTTCAGTATATGCCATCAGCAGGAAAGCATGTAAAAGAGAAGTAAGGCAGCTCCAAAGCTTTGAGAAACACAACTTTCCCCAGTCATTGCCATAAAGCTGATGAGAAGCTACTCTTTGGTCATTGAGTGGTTTGAAGATAGTAAATGGCTGCCAGTTACAGAGAAAAGTTTAGAACTGAGTGAACTGAGTGAAAAGTGATGTCTTCCCTATATTCTCTAGCAATCATCTATCTAGTATTATCAGCAAGACCACAAGTAAATAGTTTCTATTAGTACTTCAAATACGTGTATGCTCTTAGATTAATGAGAAATCATTAATCAGGACAAAAGGAAAGGTACTGCAGTCAGGAAAAGTGGTAAAGGAGGGAAAGTGTTTTTCAAGATTCATGGCACAATACTTGTTGATGTGAGAAGTTAGCACAATAATTCAGGGTTGTAAGTATGCAGAGAAGAATGACTGGGTGGGGGGGGGCAGTTCTTTCAAAGCTGATTTCAAAATTCAGGCACAGTGCTTTACAAAAGTGAAGGAAGGGAATAAAAGAAGTGGATATATTTCATACAAAAATTTTTAAAAATGTTTCAGAGTTGAGAAGTGTTAAGTTTTGACTGAAGAGATCTCTTATGTATCAGGTGTTGGCCGTGTTGCCAAAGAATACAGAAGTAAAATGTCACAAAATATTGCTGTTATTATTTTAGTTATTTATGTTAGTTATGCTATTATTAAGTGATACGGTTTAGCAAGTATTGCATAATTTTAGGATGCAGTATGCACCACAAAACATAAGGTTCACTCTTGATTTATATAGCAGACCAGAGTCTGCTCTTTATTTTTAACAAAAGCATTCCAATGAAAGGGATGTGCAATTATGATGAATGGTCACTTGCTGTATTCATTTGCATACACCCACAGTGAATGATTTAGCATAACCATTCATAACTTTTTGTAAGAAAAATGTGTCCTCCAGAATAATTATGCATAACCTTTATGACGTTCAGTCAGTTTCTTATGGTGAACTTCAATGTTTTGCTAAGATTCTTCAGAGGACACATGCTATTTCCCCTTCCATAGATAAGGCTTCACAGGAATTTAACTACCATAGTCTGGCATGCTGCATTGTACTTGGTTGTGACTGCAAAGGTGACATCTCCAAAAGTCCATGTGCCAAATGAGCTGCACTGAAATCCCAGGTCCATTTTGTTTCCAAGTATTCTGCTGACATTAAAAGTTTTGTGGAGAACCCTTAAAGAGGAATTGACATTTATTACATGAATATCAAATATAGGGTTTTGTAACTATTTAACAATCATACCATGCCGTGTTGCATTATACTTGGTTTGCATGGCCTTAGCTCAGTTTAGCAACTGTATTGCATTCCAGGAATATTTATTTACTGAATTGCCATCTTCGTCGATAAATTTATTATTTCTCCCAACTCTACACATTTAGAGTTATATGCAATGAAGCACATTACATGAAGAATATGCATGTGTTGTTATATTTGAAATCTCTCATTTTCAAAGAACGGAGTGCTTATATCTGTTTACCATGACATTTATTTATTTATCATAAATAGCAGCTATGATTCTTTTATTCTATTGTTTAACAGCTGCATTTCCTTTATTTACTCCTTATTGTCTGTCATAATGATTTAGTCATGTTTGCTGTACAGTTTTTTAATTTAACTATTTTGATTTTAATTTAGGTAATTTGATGTGAATAATACTTTTAATATCTGAAGACTATCAGGTTGCTTCTTTGATGAAGCCATCAAGGAGCCCACATAACAGTGACTTCGGCTGAGATAATCATTGAGATGCATTTGTCGTTAAATAATTTTACACTACATTGCATTTTACTTTAAAAAAATTTTCAAATATTTTATTAAAATAAAATGTTAGATTGTATGCTGGTTCATGTCTGTTTTAGACAATTTATTTAGATTACACTTGTCAGCGCAGAGATATTGGGAAATAATAGTGTTTGTCCTTTTTACTGAAATACTAGTTTTCCCTCTTCCAAGCTATTTGACCTCATTTATTCACCCGAGCCCCGTCAATGGAAGCGCCATGTTCTGTACTTTCACTGTTTTTTCTGTTGATGAATTTGTGCAACTTATTTGGCAAATAAAAACATAGGCAGCAGATAATTTTACAAAAAGGGATTTTATCTGTGTTTTTTATGGCTGGCACAGATTACATTATATGCAGGGGGTCTTTATCAGCATGACATGCTCCTGATTTGAACATTTAAAGGTGGGCTCCCACTGGATTTGAAAGCATGGAAGAGAGAAGAGTTCATGACTTAGCCAAACATCTGTTTACTGGATAAGTGAAAGATAGCCCCCCCCCCAACCCAAAGTGAGTGACATGTCATTTTCAGCTTTGTAAACAAGTGTACAGGGTTGCATGCACACAGAGTGAAAAAGAAAGTTTGGGGTATATGCCATTTTTTTTCTGGAAATGTTATAGATAGTGAAACATAGCAGTTGTACTTTCCTTAGTGGAATATTCAGAAACTGCAGTTAGTCTAGCGTGACTTCTGAAATTGTTAAATTAGTAACAGATGTATGTGGAACTTCTTAAGTAATGAAAAGTAATAATAATATGGCAAAAGTAAATGATTACAAAGCTGCACATAAGAAAGCTCATGCATCAGCATAATGCTTAATGGAAGAATATACGACAAAGCAGTAACAATGTTTTTTATTCACCAACAAATCATTCCTTTGCAAACTGCAGTTAATCTAAATATGCCTCGAATGTAGAATTTATGCAGATATTGCATAAAGAAAAATGTGACATCTAGAGCAGTCAAGTTAATTAACTGTCTAAAAGAGAAAGCCACAATAATGGAGCATTTCTGTGAACTAGTCATTTCATTTTCTTTCTTGTCATGAATTCATATTTCTAGAATTTACCAGTTTATGTATAAGTAGAGTCATTGGCAGGTAGCTGGCTGCTATGACCCACATAGCTCAAATATGCTTTCTTTTTCAGCCTACTTTCCTTTAATTTCCTTACAGTATCAAAAATGTATGAGACAATTTACAAGAAGACAAATGCAATGATGAATGGCTAAGTTTTGCTTTAGTGTGATTCGCTGCATCTATAACCGCATTGTTTTGTATCAATGAAAATGATTACTTCTGAAGCATTGAGTCACAGCATATAATATATGAGAATAAATGGCTAAACTTGGTGATGTACAAAGATCACATATATATCTTATTTTAGTTTAATTTGTATGTTTTGTTATTTCATTTGCCTGGCTGGACCGAGGCCCATGTTTATTGGAGACCCGAGAGCACTGTCTGGTTAAAGGACTTGCTCAGAGTGAACAAAATGGGCACGTGGAGACTGGGGGAATCAGCAGAGAAGTCCAGTGTAAAGCTTGATAGCAACTCATAGCCTTGATGTTCTCTGCTGCCAGGCCATCTTATGAGAATCATGGAAAACAAAACTGTGTTTATGTCTATATATGCAGGGTATGTGGACTGGGAACGTAATTGCTTTTTTTACACAACTTAGGAACTAGGCAGTCCTACAGAGACTAGTTCAAATGCACTGATACAAAATGAACAACACTTCAGTGGAGAAAACATGGAAATGAGTCATCAGCAGAAGAGGAGATAACTCCTGGTTGGGTTATTAAATATTTAGTTAATTTCTGCCAAGAAAGTTATGTTAATAAGTACAGAATAATGCAGACCTTTGAAGTACTGCTGCATTCTTTCTCTAAAGTCAACAGATAGTTTCTTCATATGGTGAATATATATATATATATATATATATATATATATATATATATATATATATATATATATATATATATATATATATATATATATCAGTGCCAGTCATAGCTTTAACCTGTCAAATTGACTATTGGCATGTTGTTTTCCTGTCATTCATTGGCTTGGGCATTACTTGTGTCATGCACATGTGTGTTTCCCCATGACATGATTCTTTGTCGTGGAACAATCATCTCTAATAGTATACACAAGACTTCTTTGAAGTGCTTAAGGGTTTGGGTAATACTTAATTTGCAATGCACAACATCCAAAATCTGCCTCAGATATTATTGTAGAAGGTAGAAGAATAGAAGACCACTTTTATTCTGATTCTCAGTGCTGTCTGAAGGTACTAAAGAGGAGTGGTTATTTTAATTTTGTAAAGACATCAGTCAGTAAGTAAGATTTATTCTCAAGAGTGCTTATTAGAGTACTGACAATAATTACTTGGTGGTATCTCCATAGAGAAAGGTACATGGAATGATGCCAAGAACTCACTTTGTTTAGATTTTGGTGTTCAGTTCATCAGTTAAGATGGCCTCATGTTTATGTTCATTGCTACTCCAGTCCAATGTTAGAGGAAGGAGAAGATGTGGATGACTGGGTTTGCAGTAGATTGTTACACTGTTAGATATATGACATCCTACAACCAGTTGGTGATACTATGTTTTCTTTACTTTGTAAGACATCTTAGGTAGGAAAGAGTTACTGAGATGCAAAAATGGTAACACAGACTCCTTGCAAAATTAGACCTCTTAAGAAAGGAATGTGTAACTTTCAATTTAAATTTCATTCTTTTTGATAAATTCTTTAGCCTTGCTTCAGGCACAAGACCCAGGCCTTACATTTTGGACTTTCTGTTTATTTACCTGTCATGCACACTGATTTGTATTCATCAGAGATCATTGGTGATGGCAGATTCAGAATTCATGTGTGACAAAAGGAGAGATAAGTGGCAGTTGTGGAAGAAACGTGGATGAGATGATTAACATCTAACAGAATAAATTTATTAGAGAAAAGTTATTAGTGGGGGGTGTTTTCTGTACAAATATTACACATATATTTAGTTTTATCATACTCCTTATACTGTTACCTGCTGTGATTCTTCAGTATCCAACTGCAACTGTTTCAGAAGCAGGTTTTGATGTGATGGTAAAGAAGCATCTTTTATCTACAGTAATTAATGGTCCTGCTAATTAGTCTTTCTGGTAAGCATAATATATAGGTAGTTGTTTATTTAGTGCTGTGTACCTTGGCATACTTATTATGTTTAATCAGCATCCAAGACATCCTTCAGCTAATGTGTATAATAACATTTTATAGTGATTCCACTTTGCTAATAATTTCTTTCCTCATTAGGGGTGGGTGAATTGATTTGTTTTGCTTGTCCTGATGTTGTTTCACAGGACTGCTTTCTGCTCCCAGCATCAGTTGTACATTTTACCTCATTCTTCCTAAAGTCAATTTCAATATAAGTACTATTTGGAAACCTCTTTTATATTGTATTGTTTCAAGTAAGTTGTTCTTATCTTTGAAAAGTTCTTTCTACAAAGTTTGTCTTGGATACTTAATGCACATGTATCTACTGATTAGCAACTGCACTTGTGATCAAACCACACCATCCATGGGTAAATTCTATGAAACCCACATCTAGTAGTGGGTTATTGCTAAATAGTCACACTCTCCTTGACTTAGTTATCACACATATTCCTAATAAAATTTCAAATCTTCATATCTTTCACACCTCACTAAGTGACTGTTGCCCTACAATCATTCCAGTTTCAAGCCCAACAATTAAAAAGACAGTTAATTTAGTTGCTTTTAGATCTAAATCTAAAAATAGCTTTTCCAGACTTCAAACCATTATTTTTCTTAACTTGGCTAATCCCTTATTCTGTCTACTTAGGATCCAGATACTACAGGCAATTCTTTAACCTTCATACTGATATCTCTACTCTGAAGTCCTTAAACCTAACCAGAGCAGGTGACTTACCAAAGAGCTAAAAACCTTAGAGATGTGGCTTTGAAAGTTGGAAGCAAACTAACACAAATGAAGTTAGACATAAAAATCATCAACCTACATAACCTCACTAAAACAGTATCAGAAGGCATGAGGCACTCTGTTTACAATATCATCAATCTGCAGATGGTGCAGTGGTAGCATTGTTGCCTCACAGCAGGAGGTTCTCCAGTTTGATTCTCAGCTGGGATGCCTTCTGTGTGGAGTCTTCATGTCCTCCCTGCATTCATGTGGGTTGTCTGGTTTCCTCCCACAATTCAAAGACATGCATCTGGAGCATTTTTCCCCAAGCCTCTGCTGAAAATTGGCTTTGTTCCAATTTGGACTTTCCTGGTAAACAAATGTTAAATAAATAAATAATTCCAGCCTTCAATGTAAACCTAAAAAGTCTGGTCTCTAAATCAAATCATTGGAAGGGAAACAGACAAAATAATATTCAAACAACCGTCTTCATCAGAATCTCTTTTTACATAAAATGCTGTCATTGAATTTTCTTAACTTGCCATCCTACCAACATTCTCACCTAATGTTTCTCAGACACTAGCCTACCTTACTTTTCAAATCTTCTACTATAAAACTGTTACAACTTCTGAAATCAAAAGTATTTTACAAAAATGCCTGTTGACAGTCCTCCAGGCTTGATGATTTGCATCTTTGATTAGTTAAAGCTTGTGCTGACTGTGAAGATAGGTGAAGGCTGCCAGCCTAGCCAGATAGAATTTTTGTAGATAATTCTGTCATTTGTAAATATCAATGTAAGCCACCGGCTTGCTGTCTTAAATGTGAAAAGACTGCATTAGATATTGAACTGCAAAAATGTAACAACAGTGCACTCTGCTGTAAAAATAACTTAGTCAAGCATTTCATGACTGTCTTTGATGTCAAAATCTGGAGCAAATATGTATAGAGTTAATGTCTAGAATTGGCATGTATAAATGTGCTTTATTGCTCTGGTTTCTGACCAGGTGTAAAGAATGTAAATGTAGTTTCTGTTAGCATGGGAACACCAGAGAAGTGTGAAGAATGATGTCATGTGAAGCAACTCTGTGTTAGTTTAAAGAGTGAGAATCAGAGAGCTCAGAACATTTGTCTTCAGAACAACCAACATCACCAGCACTGTCTTGCTCTATATGTAAGTTTATTTTAGAACTGTGTTTTCTCTTAGAAATAGCTAGGAATTAGGAAGATTAGACTAGTTTGTTTTTCTGTGATATCAGAACTTTTCTATGGTATTATTTTAAGTATTTCTCTCTGATCTCTGAACTCTTGACTAGCACTGTGTAGTAAGAAGTATTGTCTTATGTTTTTATTATTTATTATTAAATCTTTTTAAACCTTTCAACTATGGCTGTTTTATGCAGAGTTAATTTAAGCTCCAAGAGTACATTGCATGTATATAGTGGTACTGTACCAAGTCACTCTAATAAGCCTTGACTGTTCAGTCACACTTATCATCTGGATAATAATATTGCATAATAATAATTGGACACCCTTTTAATGGCCTTTGAGTAGCTGACAAATATTAGTGGGTGGGTGGCAGCTGATGCTACCTTTTAGACTGGGCAGAAAAAGGGCACAGCTGGAGAACCTGTGCCAGCCTTCTCCAGGAGTGTCTGTGTGGTTGTACATAACTCTTATCTCAAAGTGTGTGTGTGTGTTAGCTACTTGGGCAGGGACATGAAGCACTGGTTGGACAGAGAGGGTGCTGGAGGTTTTGGCTTGCCTGCTAGGCTGAGATCTGGACTCTATAGCTGTACCAGTGGGGAGTCTTATTGGGGACCTGGAGAGAAAAGGAGAAACCAGCCCCAGACTGACTGTGATCTCTGTGTCCTCTTAAGGGAAATTGTACTTTACTGTGTGTGTATTTATTATCCTTTCCCTGTATGGACGCCCTTCACTGGTGTTAGTGGTGAGGATTGAGGCTCCTTGATTGCTGGGGCAGTACACGGGCATCACATATTAATTGTTTGGCAGTGGTGGGATATCCACACCACATATTAATTGGTTGACAAATACTAATTGGCTTGTAGTGGTGTGGGTAGTGTGAATTCCTGTAGCTTGTGAACAGTGATCACTGAAGGTGTTTTGTACTCTAAATCAGCCATGCAGTGACAACTTAGAGTCCAGATCACAATTGTTTTATTTCTTTTGTTAGTTTAGTTAGTCAGGGAGAGCAAGCAGCATATCAGTAGAGGAGTATGGAGTGCTGACAAGGAGCCAGCTGGCTGAGATGTGCCAGGCTAGGGGACTGGTACATGAAAACCTGACTAAGGCAGACACGATTGCAACTTTGGTCACAGCTGCATCAGAACACAGCGTGAAGATGTACCAACCTCAGAAAATGGACAGCTCAACCTTTCTGCAGAGGACTTAAAAATCCAACTGGAGCTAAAGAGACTTGAGTTGGAGGCCAGGAGTTTGGAAATAGAAGCAGCTGAGAGACTGACATGTGTGCAGGCTGAAGAGAATGCAAAACTGCTATGCCTGGAAGCTGAGGAAATGGAGAGGCAGAAGCAGCATAAGAAGGAGATGCTGACACTTCACCAGAGTCATGGAGGTAATGGGAAAGGGAGTAACTGGATCCAAGAAGCACAAAAGGTCAGTAAATTTCTTCCGCATTTTAGAGAGGGTGATAAGTTTGATAGTTTCATTCATGTGTTTGTGAGGGTATGTAAAGAGTATGATGTTGACCAAAGGCTCTGGGTATGGTTCCTGACCCCCTTACTCCATGGTAAAGCTGTAACTGTGTTGTCTAAACTTGCTGATTGTGAATATTTTGATTATACTGCTGTTAAAAATCACTTGTTAGAATGTTTTAAGCTAACACCTGAAACTTACAGGAAAAAGTTTTGTGAGCATAGACGCAAGGCAGATGAAAGTGTGTGTGAATATGTTGCCGAACTGAGCACTTATTTTCATAGGTGGGTGAGTATATGGCAGGTTACTACTTTGGAGGGGCTGGCAGACCTTTTGGTGAGGGAACAAGCCCTTAGCACTTTGTCTGAGAACATGAGGATCTGGTTAGCTAATAGACAATGTGCTACTTCAGATGAGTTGGAGAAGAAGGGAGACCTATACCTACTGCTTATGGGTCTAAAGGAACCCATGGTGGGCAGCACAGACTACCCCAACTGACTCTGCCAGTAGCAGGGAAAGCCACTAGTCCAGGTACACGTCCAGGGCTTAGAGTTAAATGTTTTGAATGCAACCAGTGGGGCCATGTGGCATACAGATGTCCACGGAGGCAAGGTGGGGAATAAAAGATGAGAGAGCCAGTAAGTAGGGAAGACATAATTCCAATAGTAGGTTGTCTTGGGACAACAAGGGTACTGAATTACCATCCTGCAGATGTCCTGATAGGGGAGGATTTGGATGAGGCAGTACCATGTGCTTATGCAGTTACATGCAGTCAGGTTAGGAGACAAGCATGTGGGTCTGGTAGCCTGGGGGAGACCCTGACAGACAGCATACTTGCAGCCAGGACTGGTGAGGTGGTTACTTCAGGGAGGGAGCTACTTGTAGCGTGAGACTGAATGTGAGTCACAGCTGCTTGTAGGTACTGATGTTCCTTTAGACAGAGTGACTGCAAAGGTCGAGGTGAGTAGTAATACCCAGGCTGACAATGTGGCACTACTGTCAGAGGATGCCAGACTTCCTGTGGAAGAGGAGCTGGGAAGGGTTACAAAGAGAGAGTTAAGACAGGCTCGGCTGTCAGACCCTACAGGCCTGAGGCAGGTAGCTAGTAAAGTACCTGATTTTCAAGGGAAGGGGGATTCTGTATACTGGGACAACGTATTACTGTATAGAGAGTGGAGCCCTGAGAGAGGGTTAGGTGAGAAGGTACAGCAGTTGGTAGTGACTAGAGCCTATCATCTGGCGCTTCTAGCCATAGCACATGATATTCCCTTTGCAGGTCATATGGGCATAAAACGTACAAAGAAACATATTATGCAGAACTTCTATTGGCCTGGAATTTCCAGAGATGTAATAGGGTACTGCAGGACCTGTGAGCAGTGCCAAAAGTAAGGCAAGGCGACAAGGTGAGAGTTCCTTTGATGCCTTTGCCTGTGATTAAGGAGCCATTTCAAAGGGTAGCTATGGATATTGTGGGACTTCTGAGTACCCCAAGTTCCACAGGGAAAAAGTATTTCCTAGTGGTAATGGATTATGCTACATGATACCCTATGCAGTGGCTCTGTCCTCCACTGAGACAGAAAAGGTGGTAAATGCTTTGTTAGAGATTTTCAGCAGGGTAGGTTTCCCAAAAGAAATATTGGCTGACAGAGGTGCCAGTTTCATGTCAGACCTGCTGGGTTGTCTGTGGAAGTCCTGTGGAGTGAAGCACTTGAAGACCACCTCCTACCATCCCCAGACTAATAGTCTTGTTGAGAGGTTATACTCTACAATCAAGTCCATGCTACGGGCATTTGTAGACCAGTTCAAGAGGGAGTGGGACAAATATTTGCCCCATCTGTTGTTTGCTTACAGAGAGGTTCCCCAGGAATCCACAGGGTTTTCACCCTTTGAGTCGTTTGCATGGGCATAGGGTGAGGGGACCTCTAGATTTACTTTGAGATGAGTGGGAAGGTGAGTATGAACTTCACAAGGAGTCTGTTGTGGCATATGCTCTAAACCTCAGGACAAGGCTCAGAGAGCTCATGGGCTTGGCCCAGAAAAACCTGGCAGAAGCCCAACAACAGAAAAAGGTGTGGTATGACAGGACTGCTTGAGCTAGAGAGTATGCTGGGGAAGGCTGGCACAGGTTCTGGTAATGGTTCTCATTCCTGTCAGACACAACATGCTGCAAGTAGCTTGGGAGGGACCCTACAGTGTGGTAAGAAAGGTAAGTGATGTTAACTGCATGGTGGAACTGCTAGGCAGAAGGCAGGGGCACAAATTGTACAATGTTAACATGATGAAACCTTACCATGATAGGGAGGCCCTTGTGCTGAGCATTTGCAGTGGATTGCAGGAGGAGTCTGATGGAGATCTGGTGACTGATCTCCTCAGTGAGGCTCGGACAGACACCTCAGTGGAAGGGGCAGCAATGTCCCAGCAGTTATCTCCTACCCAAGTTCGAGAAATCCGAGCAGTGTTACAGGAGTTTGGGGATATGTTCACTGGGAAACCAGGGCACATCCACCTGGTGCAGCACCAGGTGGATACAGGACCCTTTATAGGGTTCCTGAGAGAGTCAATCAGACTCTGATGGAGGAGATACAGGAGATGTTGGAACTAGGGGTGATTCAAGAGTCCAACAGTCCCTGGGCCTCCCCAGTGGTGCTCGTGCCAAAGAAGGATGGCAGCACAAGATTCTGTGTGGACTACAGGAAATTAAATAGTCACACAGAGTCAGATGCTTACCCTATGCCTAGAACAGATGAGGCCCTAGAGCAGCTGGGTGTTGCTAAGTATCTTACAACCATTGATCTTACCAAGGGTTACTGGCAGGTGCCCTTGACTCCCAGTGCTAAAGATAGGTCAGCCTTTGTGTCCTTTTGGCTTGTTTGAGTTCACAAAGATTCCCTTTGGGATGAAGAATGCCCCAGCAATTTTCCAGAGGCTGGTAGATCATATCCAAGCAGGAGGGTTTGTTCTTGCTTACCTAGATGATAGTGCCATCTACAGCCATTCCTGGCAAGAGCACCTTCAACATGTCAGAGAGGTGCTGGACAGACTACAGAGGGCAGGGTTGACCATTAAGCCAAGCAAATGTCAGGTGGGCATGGCAGAGGTCTCCTACCTGGAACATAGAGTGGGGAGTGGTAAGATCAAGCCAGAATCTGCCAAAGTAGAAGCCATTCAGGCATGGCCTGCACCTGTTGCCAAAAAGCAGGTGAGGGCATTCTTCGGGACAGCAGGGTTCTACAGAAAGTTCATCCCCAGTTATAGTACCATAGCTGCTCCCCTCACAGACCTGACAGGGAAGAACAGAGCCAGCCAGCAAAATGCCAAGTTGCTAAGATGGAACCTAGGGTTGCTAGCATATGATATGTCAGTGCAGCGCTGCAGTGGATTAGCAATGCCAATGCAGATGGGCTCTCAAGACAGGGAATGGGGTAAGGTATACTCAGATAAACCTAACTCTCTCAAGCAACATTTCTCAAGGGTCACTTGAAAAACTAGCCTATGTTCTCGGGGGGGGGGGGGTTGAAGATAGGTGAAGGCTGCCAGCCTAGCCAGATAGAATTTTGTAGATAATTCTCTCATTTGTAAATGTAAGCCATAGGCTTGTTCTCTTAAATGTGAAAAGACTGCGATGGATATTGAACTGCAAAAATGTTACAGTGCACTCTGCTGTAAAAAAAACTAAGTCAAGCATTTCATGTCTGTCTTTGATGTCAAAATTTGGAGCCAATATGTCTAGAAGGAGGCATCCTGCCTATTGTTTTAAGACCAGAGTTAATGGCTAGAATTGGCATGTATAAATGTCCTTTATTGCTCTGGTTTCTAACCAAGTGTAAAAAATGTAAATGTAGTTTCTATTAGCCTGGGAACACCAGAGAAGTGTGAAGAATAATGTCATGTGAAGCAGCTCTGTGTTATCAATTTAAAGAGAGAGAATCAGAGAGCTCTGAGCATTTTGTCTTGAGAACATCCAACATCACCACTCTGCCTGTATCTATATGTAAGTAGGATCTTAGACTTCAGTGTTTTCTCTTAGATATAGCTAGGGTATAGGAAGATTAGACTAGTTTGTTTTCCTGTGATGTCAGGACTTTTCTACGGTATTATTTTAAGTAATTCTCTGTGATCTCTGAACTCTTGACTAGCACTGTGTAGTAAGAAGTATTGTCTTGTGGTTTTATTATTTATTATTAAATAATTTTAAACCTTTCAACTGTGGCTGTTTTATGCAGAGTTAATTTAAGCTCTAAGAGTACATTGCATGTATATAGTGGTACTGTACTAAGTCACTCTAATAAGCCTTGACTGTTCAGTCACACTTATCATTTGGATAATAATATTGCACAATAATAATTGGACACCCTTTTAAGGGCCTTTGAGTAGCTGATAAATATTAGTGGGGGATGGCAGCTGATGCTACCTTTTAGACTGGGAAGAAAAGGGGCACAGCTGGAGAACCTGTGCCAGCCTTCCCCAGCAGTGTCTGTGTGGTTGTATATAATTCATCTCAAAGTGTGTGTGTGTGTGTGTGTGTGTGTGTGTGTGTGTGTGTGTGTGTGTGTCAGCTACGTGGGCAGGTACACAAAGCACTGGTTGGATAGAGGGGGTACTGGAGGTTTTAGATTGCACACTAGGCTGTGATCTGGACCCTGTAGCTGTGCCAGTGGGGAGACTTATTGGGGACCTGGAGAGAAAGGTAGAAACCAGCCCCAGACTGACTGTGATCTCTGTGTGCTCTTAAGGGAAATTGTACTTTACTGTGTGCATATTTATTATCCTTTCCCTATATGGACGCCCCTCACTGGTGTTAGTGGTGAGGATTGAGGCTCCTTGATTGCTGGGCCAGTACACAGGCATCCCACTGACTATATTCCATATCCAGTTAAACATATCTATAATCTTTTTGTCACAACACTTTCTCTAAAATATTGGAAAATATCATTATTAAACCTGTTCTAAAAATAAAACCAATTTCAATATTCTTCCACTAGGGCTAGATCTTGAAAAACTTGCTAATAATCTGTTCTGTAATTCTATCTCTGATCATGCTCTCATTTCAGAGAACCAGTATTGTTTCTGGTCAAACCAAAGCACTATGGCTGCCATTTTCACACTAAAAGATTATAAAATAATGGGTATGGGTAAACAGCAACTCACAAAAGCTATGATATTGCTCTAGCCACTCACTTCTACACTCTGTATTGATAGTCCAGCTTCCCAATGGTTTCTCAACTTTTATTCCTGCTGCACTGTTCTGGTTAAAATGATCTCCTCTTCCTCATCCAAAGCTCCACTGTTTTATCATTATATACAAGTAGTGTTTTTTCTGACATTCTTTATCATTATTATCATCAGCCTGCTTTTTTCCCGTTTTTCTAAATGGGTTCATAGTATCACGTTAACTGTCACCACCTCTTCTGATTCATCCTCATTTCCGTTTACCTTCTTCCTGTCTATCCCAAATCTTCTTCACCAGAAGGTCTTCTGCCTTTCTGACATTCTCCATGTTTCTATTATTATATATGCTAATAACATGATCATATACAAATCACATTCATCATCACTCAGTATTAAAATCTTTCTGGAACATGATCTCCTGTCCCTAACAATCTAGATCATATTAAGGAAACTGACTCTACCCCTCCAAAAAAACACACTAAAGTAATGTTGTTTTGTCCTACTCAAAAGTTTAAATTTTCTCTGTTTCACTTGTTGTCCTTCATCATCATAATGATCCTCTCAGAACTATCTTTTTTTCGGGTCTATATTATAACCACGAAACCTCACATACACGAATACGGAAACATCGACACATATTGAGTGAACCACAAAAACACCGAATGTCCTGAACCACGAAAATTCAAAATGTTGAATCGGCATAGTTGGCCAACCCCACCGCCCGCTACGTACTACCTACCCAAACAAAATAAATAATCCACATACATACACTTAACAAAACCTTACTTCTAACCCTAAACTAAGGTCTGTAACAATTGCACACTTACCTTAAGGAGCTATACTGGAGAAGGGCCAACTATGATGATTTGACATTTCGAATTTCGCACTTCCGGACGTTCCGTGTTTTCGGGGTTTGCTCAATATGTGTCGACGTTTCCATATTCGCGCAACTGCAGTTTCGCGGTTATAATAGGTAACCGTTTTTTCATATACTTAAGGCTTTGCCTTGGACAAAAGTTACATTTTTGATTACACATCCAGAATATCAAAATTAAAATTCACCAGACTTTTGGTTTTGCCTTAGAAGATCTCAAGTTTCTTATCTCTTTCAAGAAGGGAAGGTGTAGAGACATATTACTGATTCAAGTTAAACATGCTTTTTTGTTTAATTTCCTCTACATCAAAGAAAACCCCTCTCTTCCAGTTGTAGATAAGAAAATCTGTAATTTTATCTCCCTTGTTCTTAAAACAGAACACCATTCTCTGTTCTTAAAAAAGAAATAATTGTCTGCCTTTTCAATAAATAGCAGAGCTATTTATTGGTCCCCTACTGTTCACATATTTAAATAAGAACTCTTTCACTGATCTTGCAAGTCAATTCACAATTAGAGAGAATGTGTAATCTTAGATCTCAGTCAAGTGAAGCTCCTTCGCTCCATAATATCCTTCCAGCAAAAAAAAAAAAAAAAAAAATTGCAATGATCATAGCTTCTCATTTCTAGGCCTTAAATGTGGAGATTTATTCCACCAAGCACAAGATGCACTATTACTCTTTTAGTCTTTTGGAAGTACTGCAAAGTCTGTCTCTTTAAAGAAACTGAATGCTTTTCTGATATTACCTTTTACCATTCGGGCTGTCTTCTCTCCAACATTCTTCCTGTAGTAATCTGCTGGCCATTTCTGATTCTGCGGACATTTCTACAGAAGATTTTTGGCCTTTCTTTCCTTTCCCTTTCTCTCTTCCTTCCTTATTCTTTCCCTTTATTTCAACATTCTGTTAATCCTAGCACTTCTTTTACTACTCTTGTTTAAGTTTTACTGTCTCTCTCCCCTGTTCTCCCTTCTTATTTCATTCCACTCTCCCGTTTCTGTTTCTCATTTATACGTTTCCCGTTCTGCTGTCAGTTACTCCCTTCTGCAGTCTTCCTTGCACTTGCTTTCCTCACTCTTTTCTTGTTCCTTGCACTACTCAGTCGTTCACATTGTTATCACTGCATTTATCTCATTATTACTCAATAATGTTAATGGCTTTTCTGTTACCAGGCTGGGGTTATGCATTTGCTGATTAGTAATGTGCATATTTAGCCTTTTAATTATATATATTTTTTTGCCTTTCCCAATCTGAGCCTGAAATGGGTCATTTTGGGTCAGTGCACTTTCTTGGTTAACAAATCTAAATAAATTAAATAAAGCAAATAAATAATTAAACAAATGCCATGTATTCTGCAGAATGTAAATAAATAAAATGCCTTGCATTCTGCAGCTCCTCAGACTGGAATAGAGAGACATTTCTTTCACAAGTTACACAATAGTACCAATAGACGTAGAAGGAGATACAAGAAGGCCATTGTCCCAGAATGTGAAAAATGAGGGGCAAATCATAATAGAATTGTCATGATATATATTTCTTCATTGCATGTAATTGTTAAGCAGGGTCACTTGACTTCTCTTTGGAGGAGAAATTCAAAGAACAGACATTATACTAGAGTACTAGACATGGTGATCATCACCCATAATTTGTCATTTTTTACTACTATTACTGTAGCTGTATGGTTTTGAGATGATATATATACATTTCAGGTGCTGCAGAAAGCCTGTGACTCTAGCATAGCTGATAGATTACATGTCATGAGTTTTGGCATCATTTGCAAGTTGCCAGTGGATTTGAATGAGGTCACAGTCAGATTACTACAGTTGTAGCAGGTCTCAGCTGTACAAATGATCTAGTCTGAGTGGAAGTAAAGTGCTCATTTGGCTTGTCTGATGAAGGTAGGATTTACGTGCTAGGGTAGGATGAAATGATGACTGTGAATTTTAAAGGCATTTCCTGTCAGGAAAACAATCAGTGTGCTGACATAGAATATATTCTCCTACCAGCTTTCCAAACGTAAACTCCCTTACCGGTGAAACACTCCCCTGGATTGTGTCAGATAATATCACATGGGAGTTGGTGTTCTAAGGCAGGCAGAGGAGTGCTACAAAGCATACTTCTATTAGAACAATAATTAGGCATGACATGAGAAGAGTTTAGGGAGCACTGTAATACTAGGCATACAATGTCAAATGAGATTAAACAAAGAAGTATGAGATACAGTAGGAGATTTTACCTTGGGTAGTTTGTACATAAAGTACAATAAGCAGGTTTGATAGCGTTTGAAGAAAACGGTGTGTCATTCAAAATGCTGGCAAATGGAGAAATAACAATGGACTAGGTTGGCTAAGGAGTACTGCCTGTAATAAAGAAAACTGTTGTCTTGATTCTTAGGCACCCAAAATTAATTTCTCCTTGCATAAAGAATCATAATGGTAAGTCCAGCTGTCACTTTTTCCAAGGACACTCTTCCTGTTTGCAAAGGCTCTGGAGAGAGAGAGAGAGAGAGAGAGAGAGAGAGAGACAGTCTTATTGAAAAGACAGAGGAAGGATTGAGCTAACTTTGCTACAGGTTGTCTTACAGATTTTATGATTAAAATGTCTAACCACGTAGTTGTGAGTATTGTAGAAATGTCTTTATGGTTATGGCGGGTAACAGCATCAGCTAATTATTTAATCTTACAGCCTGCTTAATGGTGTTGTTTAGGATACAACCTTGGTCTGACAGAGACCCTTGGTATAATGTGGACCAAACCACATCACTATTGCCTCCTGTATAACCACAGCAGAGGATATGCTACACTGTGCTGAAACCAGTGCCTGACCCATGTTAAGGTTGTGGAATAATATTACACCTGGAGACCTGTTGAAAAAATACTGAGTTAATATTTACACCTCACAGTAAAATCAGAGATAAAATTAAATAGGAAATTAAGCAGTCTTTTTGCACAAGCTAGATAATCTCCATTTTCCATATAACTTTAACACTATAAACATGAATAGACTTTATTCATTACCATAGTAGTACAGTTTTGCATTTTGGTGGAATGTTACAATTCTGAGTAAACAGTGGTAAAGGAAACAGAATCCAGAAATCAACTTTTGCACAAGCATGTTATTTAGTATGATTATGGTTATAATACGCCTTTGGATACCTAAACAAAGTGTCATTCCGCATTCTGAATGTTGGGCAATGATCACTTAAATTAATTGGCACTATATTAGTGATTTCTGTTTTGTCTGAGAATGAATGATAGATCAATGCTGTTTTCCAGTTTGCTGTGGTAACAGTTTATGATAACTTTTTTTTTTTTTGCACAGAGTTATGCCGGAAAGATGATGCCTGATATGAATTGCAGCTTCTCTGCTATGGCTCTCACCACTGCCCCTATTTTCAAGAGGTAGCCTGGTATCTTTGTACCCTGGCAGACAGACAATTTAAACCCCTCCTTCTTAAAGGCTGTCAGGGTAAACAGGTAAGTGGACTAGAAGAGAAAGCTACCTTTGCTGCCAACAGTGTCTGTTGCTTAATGGGTTATAGCCCTAATGCCTGCGTCTTGTGTGGTGATGTTCTATGAGTTAGAAGTGCAATAAGGCATGGTCCAAGAAGTGAGTTCTACCCTCGGTTCTGGGCAGACAAGACCTCAGATCCACATTCTCTCCAACCAGTCTTCTCCATACCTCAGATTTTGCAGGTGCTATGTGAGATCACACCTTTCACCACTGCGATACTGCCACCTAGAATAAACACACCCATCCTCCCTTACCATGTCTCAGATCCCCAAGCCAATAACTGAACCTAGGTTGCCTGCTGATATCAAGGCTTTATCCCCGTATACCATGGCACAGCGTAAGTGTTTCTGATTACCTGGTTGGATGCTGCCTTGAGAGAATGGCAATGGAGATATATCAGGTATCCTCTTACAGGTAAGGCTGAGGTTCCAAAACAAGATAGTTATACTCTTCAAGTAGGCATTTTTTTATCAGCATTTCTTTTGTTGTTACTGCAGCCCAGAGTAGACAATAAGCTATTAGTCAGATTTTCATTTGGCAAAACAAAGCAAATTAAGAATCTATGGTAATCATAGCATGAAACACTTATGCATGGAAACCTGATGAACCATCATGACAAAGCTCATTAAAGTCACAGCTCATCATATCGATGAGTTTTTCATTAGCTGTTTCTCTTCTTGCCACATATTGTGTGACAAAGAGTTTAGTTGTGCTAATTGTGTTGGGTGGGGGGCTCAGCCTTCCAGCAACACCCAGAGCAAAACATTTTAATTTTGCAGAAAACAGACCTTTAAAATCTTATTGATGCAATGAGTTATAGCTTCAATATATTGCGATTTATTGAGGCGTTACTATACCTTAATATTTATAACATTGGTTTGTAACAAGAAACAATATATTCACAAAAGGCAAAGTCACTGGAAACATTGCTTCCTGTATAAAATAAATGCTGAATAATAATAAAAATACAGTAAACAGTAAAAAAATGCTTTTATTAAATATGATAGTAAAGGTTTTGTCCCTGCAAACATCATCAGACTGTGAAAGCACACGAAGCATTCACTTCTATTTATTTTAAATGTCACATGACCATAAGTAATCACATGATTAATCTAATAATACTTTGCAGCTCAACTCGTGAACTTATGTCACTTTAAATAAACTCCAACATTTTCCATTTCATTCATACCTAAAAAAATTGCAGGCAGCTAATCTAAATTGCTAGCAATATTCTTTCCAGTCTAATAAGTCTTATACTTTTTTTTGCTTCTTGGTACTACATAATCTAATATGGAAAACATCAAACCCTGAAGAATAGCATTGTTTACATTCCTTGATATTTTAGCAAGTACATGTTCAACAACTTATTGTTGTAATTTATATGTGACCCTCTCTATGAAGAAGATCGCACCGGATTTACAGCACACTGCATAAACTACAATCTATGATCCCCATGTAAAGAAACAGGTATTTTATATATTCTACCTTTTGAACAAATAAAGGTACCTACCACCATCAATAACTTTACACTGGTTTAATTGGTCACATCTTACTATTCCTTTAGTCTCAGCTCTATTTTGTATGAATAAAGGGTTAGTTAATGGTCTCTGGATCAACTCTTTAGAATGTTTGCCCTACTTATAAACAAAAGTTAGAACTTCTACTATTTATGCTCCAGAAAAAAAGTTAGTCAATATTTTCCAACTGGATTTTATAAAATTCTTAATCCTATAGCTCTAGTTTTCAAACTATGTACTTGTCCTTTAAATGATATTTATACCCCAAGAGCATTATTTATTATACAATGGGGTTTACAGGCAAAGTGTCTATATTTAGCTACCTGCCACAATTTTTTCTTTCTTTTTCCATTTTCTGTGGGTAGCCCCTTTACACAAATTTATAAAACAAATATTCACTTACAAATTTAAAAGCTTCATGTTCATTAAGTCTAATCATTCAAATTATCTGCCCCTTCACTGTATTTTCCTTCAACCACACTGGGTATGTGCTGTCAAAACATAAATAGTTCTGACTTAAAAAGGCTTTTCAGAAATTGTAGTAATCAAGTGTGCATTGCCTTGTATAAATACATATCTTAAAAATAATACAATGCCATGACAATGAAATGAAAAAAGAAGTTATGTAGTCACCATAATGTTCCATATGAGTAGTTCTACTTCATTTGTCTTCAACCTGTGGGATACCGGATTCATATCAGACCTGAGATGGCAATCTCACTAGCATCTGCTGTGAGCTCCAAGCTCCTCCCCTTACCCATAATACACCTCCACTACCTTCCAACCTCAGATCGAGTTTGCTGACTCTTATACTGATAACCCAACCTGAAAAATACTTTAAGACCTACAACTGCAGCCCACAGGCTGTTCATATGACAAGGTCATGGGGAAGGAGGGAGGGACGGTTGAAGACAAATGAAGTAGAACTACTTAGATGGAAAATTATGGTGAGTACATAACTTATTTATCTGAAGTAGTTTACTTAATTTGGTCTTCAACCTGTGGGACAGAGTCCCCAGCTACTAAACTCCTGGTGGCCCTCATGGAAAGATATTCCAGAGCACCATGGAACCAAAGGATGCTCTCCTTCTAGAAGTCATATCCAATTTGTAGTGAGAAATAAAGGTATGAGATGAGGACCAAGTAGCTGCAGAACAAAAATCATCCAATGAGACTCAAGACTAAAAGGCCGCAGAAGTAGCCATGGACCTAGTGGAATGAGCTTTCACCTGACCCAGAGGAGACACACCTTTATCCTTATAGACCTGAAAGATGCTCAAGGAAATCTACCTAGTAATAGTGACCTTGGAGATAGGTTTGCCCAAAAAGGGTTTAGAGAAGGACACAAACAACTGATCTGATTTGTGGAAATTTTTGGTCCTGTCTAAATAAAATCATAACTGTCTATGAACATCCAACAAGTGGAGTTTGTATTCCATTTTGTTAGCAAAATTTGGGAAGAAAACAGGTAAATAATGGTCTAATTGATGTTAACTTGTGATGCAACCTTAGGAAGAAAGGATGGATTGGTCCGAAGGGAAACCCTATCTTTATGGAAAATCATATATGGAACTTTGATGGACAAGGCTTGCAGTGCTGAAACCCTTTTAGCAGAAGTGATAGCCACCAGGAATGCTGTTTTCCAAGCTAAGAATTTTAGATCTGTGGTTGCAGCAGGTTCAAAAGGTGGAGCGGCCAAAGCTTGAAGAACCATAGTAAGGACCCATGGTGGAACAGGTTCCTTGACTGGGGGACGTAACAGAAAGGTCCATTTGATAAAGGCTTTACACAGTCTGGAGGAGGCCAGTGAAGCTGAATTCTCACCCACATGAAAATGAGAAATGGCAGCCAATTAAACTTTGATAGTAGAAGAACTAGCTCCCTGTTGAAAAATATTGGCTAGGAAATCAAGAATGGCAGAAATAAGAGCCATGAAGGGGTCTAAACTCCTTTGAGAAGCCCAAAAGGAAAAACATTTCCATTTGCTGTGGTAAACCTTCCAGGTTGAAGACTTAGGAGGTGCCACCAGAAAAGACCTAACTGAAGAGGATAATCCAGGAGTCCTAGCAATCATGGGAACTGTAACAGCCAAGCTGTGAGCTTCAAACTGTCCAGGTTCAGATGAGGAACTCCACGATGGGTGTGAAATCAGATCCTGAATGGGATCCAAGAACCAGGGTGGAGCCAGAAGGTGAGACCAAAGGAAGGGAAACCATACCTGGTGATGCCAAAATGAGGCATTGAGGATCACTTTGCCCCAAAGTTGACGAGCTTTCTGTAGAAACCTTGGAATAAGAGGTACTGGAGAGTAATCATACAGAAGACTGGGAGGCCAAACATTGACTATAGCATCTCTGGGGGACTCTCCCGGCAGGGGGTTCAGAGCAATAAACTCACTGCATTTCACATTGGAAGGAGATGCAAAGAGATTGCAACAAGGCTGACCCCACTCCAGGAAGATCTGCTCCACTACTGAAAGATTCAGAGACCACTCATAAGGCATCAGAATAGTTTTTTTTCAAATATTTTATTGATTTTCAAAAAGACAAAACATAATTTCTACTAGAATACAAATGAAACAAAAGACAAACTATATACAATATATACATATGGCCTATATGAAAAAATGAGAATAACTTAGAGTTAGAGAGAGGTAGTTACACATAACAAAAAATCAGTGTAATTTCTCCAAGTACTAAGAAGATATGGAGATCTTTAAAGTCTCAATGAGAGAAAGAACTTTCTTCCAAGGATTGTTGATCCATTTATTAGGGAAGATTCTTGTTTCTTTTACCTTTGTTTCCATATGTATTGTTTCTTCTAGTAGAGTCATAAATACTTGAAAGTCGGGTTCAGATGAAGTTTTCCATTTTCTTGTAATACATTTTCTAGCAATTGCTAGTATAGTCAATAGTAGATACAAATTATTTTTGCTCATAACATTTGTTTCAGTTACATTCAGAAAAATCATGGATTTAGTATGAAGGAATCTGAAAAAATAACTTGAAGGAAATTTCCAATCTCCTCCCAGAATTTTTTAATTTTGATACACTCAAAAATATATGAATCCAATCAGCATTACAATTCTGAGAACATCTCCAACAAAACAATTGTTTAGAAGAGTCCATTTTAGCTATCCTATTGGGGGTGTAAAATGCCCTGTGTAGGAATTTCCATGAAAAAAATCTTCCAAGCTTGTAGATTGGAAGTTAATTTAATAGAATACAATAAATTAATTTTGTTTTCAGAGGAAAGGTTAATCTGATGACCTTTAGTAATAAAGTTCCAGAAGTTTTGTTTTGGACTAACTTTGTAGATTATTAAGTTTTTATAGAGATTGAGATTAAATTAGACCAATTATGATTATTATAGATCATTTCTTGGATAATGGAAATTAATTTTGGTTCAGAACTAAAGGAGGAATTATTGATTATTCTGTATAACTCTTGAGTATGAAATAAAATGCTTTGAAGTATAAGCCAATCTGAATTTGGAATATCAAAGGTGTTTATTATTTGTTGTATGTTTAAGACTGATGAGTTCCTAATACAATCTTGCCAACAGGTACATTTTTTTAGTTCCCAATTATTTATAATGTTTTCATGTAATTTGTTGGGAAAGTTTTTAGTTATTTTGAAAGAAATTAAGAGTTCCCACCATAATTTAATGTCTAAGTTTGAGTTTATGAAAGATCTAAATGAGTTGTAGATGTAGTTTATGAAGACTGAGTTGGTGGGTTTCGAAACGTTAAATTGTAAATTAAGACATAATATTTTATTTGATCATTTGAAAGAGTATTTTTGTGAGTTTATTCTCATTTAAAAAAATAGAAATATGGAGGGATTTCCAAGCTGATGACATTTTTGGGTCTATCCAGTTTAAAACTATTTTGAATATAGAAACCTTAATATATGTCTCTAAGTCTGGAAAATTAATTCCTCCCATTTCCAAAGGTCTAATATTGTGAGCATAGGCTATCCTGTTTTGTTTAAGGAACCATAGAAATTTTCAAAGAATTTTATTTATGTCTTGTAATAGTTTTTTATTAGGTAGCATTGGAATGGCTTGAGCTATATAGTTTATTTTTGGTAATAATACCATCTTTATTAATTGAAGTCTATCTTCAAACTTTAGGAATAATTTATTCCATTTGTCAGTGAGTAGTTTTATGGTATTTAAGATTTTTTTATAATTTGTAGATAGAGTGTTATTAATATTGTCATCTATAATAATTGATAAATGGAGCACCTGGAAGCTATTTATCAATTTTGTGGTCTAGTTCATCTTGTGGGGTGCCTTTCCTCTTATTTTTGTTGGTCATCTATACTGATTCCTAGGTAATTTATAGAAGAGACATGTTTTCCTATTAAATGGACTGAAGTTATGAAATAATTTTGTTTTTTATTTAAATGCATATAATTAGATTTAGATTCACTTATATGCAAACCAGAGCTATCAAAGAACCTGTTAGTCTGTAGATCTAACTCTTTAAGAGATTCTTGTGAGACACTCAGAGTTAAAAGTATATTGTCCACAAAGAGCACAATTTTGGAATTAAATTGATCATAAATGTCTATACCTTTAATTTTTGTGTTTTGGCGTAATGTAATAGCAAATAATTCTATTGCAAGAGCGAATAAAATGGGCGACAAAGGACAGCCTTGCTTTGTACCTTTGAGTATTTTAATGGGTTCTGAAGTAAAAGGGCCTAGTTTTACATACGCAAGATTATTTTTATATAGATTTTTTATCAAAGTAATGAAATGAGATGGAAAATCAAAGATTTCTAAAGCTTTGAAGAGATAATCCCATTTCAGCGTATCAAAAGCTTTTTAAATATCGAAAGCTATTAGAAGAGCTTCTCAACTGTCCCTACTTAAAATTTCGATAAGGAACAGTATTCTTAAAATATTATCGTAAGTATGCCTATTGTAAATAAAACCAGACTGATCAGAATTTATAATATGTGTTAAGGATTTTTTAATTCTATTTGCAAGAATGGATACAAATATCTTGTAGTCATTATTTAGCAAAGAAATTGGTCTATAAGAACTACATTGTTTTGGATCTTTATTTTCTTTTAATATAGGAGTGATTAAATAATATTTCCAAGAGGGAGGAATTAAATTATCGGTTTGAATTACATTTAAGGTTTTATGGAAAATTGAGATGGCTGAGGGAGGAAATAACTTATATAGTTCCATTATAATTCCATCTATCCCGGGGCTTTATTATTTTTGCTTTCTTTAATTTTATAAACTACTTCTTTAAGAGAAATTTGTTTTAAGATCTCAGATTTTAGTTTATCTAGAATTTTATTTATTTTAAGTAAACTTTTATCTACATCTATATGTTGAAATTGTGCTGAATTATTGAGTTGGTGGTCAGAGTAATGATATTTAAAGGCTTCAAGAATATCACTAATGTCTGACACCATTTTATTGTTTCTACCTTCATGAATGATTTTTATAATATTGTTTTCTGAGGCTTGTCTTTTAACTCTCATTGAGAGATTATGTAGATGTTTGGGTGACATTAAGTGTGAGTTGATTTTCAGTTTTTCTAATGCCAAATGTGTTTTATGAGTTAATATTTCATTGTATTTGTTATTTAAGTCTGCAATTGTTTTCTTTTTTTGTTTTTGGATGTTGTGAATTATCTTTATTGATAATTATAAGCTTATTTTGAATATTATGAAGTTCCGGTTCCCATTCTTTAGTCTTATTTTTAAACCAAGCTAGAATTTTACCAAATAAGTAAGCTTTTAGTGTATCCCAGAGAATTGTCAAACATATATAATTTGATTGGTTAATGTCAAGAAAGTTTTGAATTTCATGATCTAACCATGGCTTGATTTGTGATAGTTTGGTGATGTATGCTGGTATCCTTGTTGTGAAGATCAACCTTTTAAAATCCATTTCAAGTTTTAAAATAAGTGAATTATGATCCGAAAAGGGGCAAAGGAATATAGAAAAGTTAATTATTTTCATACTTAAATCTTGAGATACATAACGTTTATCAGTTCTGGTTTGGGTGCCAAATCTATAATCTCTATGAGAAAAGGATAGTGAGTTAGGGTCTTTATAACTGTAGGTGTCAATTAGATTTAGGTTCTCACACCAATTTCTTAGAGCTTTTCCTAGAGAAGTAAGACGGAAGTGCTTTTTATTTGAGGTTTCAGAAATGTCTAAAGTATAGTTGAAGTCTCCCCTAGAATCAAAATACCCTTATAAACTTTGTTAATTAGTTCTAAATGTTTCCTAACAGTTCCTATCCCTATACCAGGAAACCAATAGGTGTTATTAAGTGTCCATATTCTATTATTAAATCTTATTATTACAATTGAAATAAGACCTTCTTT